>NC_057804.1:125478470-125479062 GCF_018294505.1 Triticum aestivum
GCTCATGACGTCAGCCACAAAAGATAAGTAACTCTCGGATGCGTGCAAGCAAGTTACTTATAAAATTGCAATAACAGAATAGTATAAAAGAAATTTATGAAATAAATAACAAATAATGCCACAGTCGGGTGTCTGAGCGACGCCACATAAAGGGCTTTAAAAGAAATGCCACAGTCGGGCGTCTGAGCGACGCCACATAAAGGGCTTTAAAAGAAATGCCACAGTCGAGCGTCTGAGCGACACCACAAAAAGGGCTTTAAAAGAAATGCCACAGTCGGGCGTCTGAGCGACACCACAAAAAGGGCTTTAAAAGAAATACCACAGTCGGGCGTCTAAGCGACACCACATAAAGGGCTTTAAAAGAAACAATCAAAGTGAATATCCCGGAGGTAGAACCATCCCAGAGATACATGATAATAACAACAATATCATGGGTTAGTCAAATAATAATAATCATAGTTATCACCAGTCACAAGTAGTAATTCCATTTCTGGATTAATAGTTTCACCATCGAAGACCGACAGTAAGACCGATACTTGACCCATCCCAGACTGTAATCCTTAACCATGGACACGGCTAGTCGAATAGGTTT
>NC_057804.1:125479072-125486621 GCF_018294505.1 Triticum aestivum
CCACAAAAAGGGCTTTGAAAGTAATGCCACAGTCGGGCGTCTGAGCGACACCACATAAAGGGCTTTAAACGAAATGCCACAGTCGGGCGTCTAAGCGACACCACAAAAAGGGCTTTAAAAGAAATGCCACAGTCGGGCATCTGGGCGACACCACATAAAGGGCTTTAAAAGAAATACCACAGTCGGGCGTCTAAGCGACACCACATAAAAGGGCTTAAAAAGAAACAATCATAATGAATATCCCGGAGGTAGAACCATCCCAGAGATATTCGGTAATAACAATAATATCACGGGTTAGTCAACAATAATAATAATCATAGATATCACAAGTCACGAGTAGTAATTCCATTTCTGGTTAACCGTTTCACCTCCGAAGACCGACACTAAGACCGACACATGACCCATCCCAGACTGTAATCCTTAACCATGGACACGGCTATTCGAATAGGTTCATTCTCTGCAGAGGGTGTACTCTTTACCCACGAGTAACGGATTTCTCTAGTCCAGCAGGACTAATTCCGTCTACGGTCTTTTTGTTGAAAACACACCTAACTTGCACACACCAGCTTATCTCACACGTGTCTGGAATCACCCACGACACCTGTTAAGCAAACTCTAAGTGGGGAGGCTACAACCTCGCGTAGCATGGGATCAAATTTATATCGCGCGCTCTAAGGGGTAGCCTCCCCTCTCGGTCCCAACCGGAAACACCCATGCCCCAGGACCAGGTGGCCTGCCTACCAGCTACAACCGGTATCTTCCACCATGGCCTCTCTGTACGGTGTGTGCTGGAAAGAGGTTGACAACTTACTGAACCGTACTCTACTTGCTGTAGAGACGAGTGGTAGTACGAAACAAGTATGGGGGTTTACTGGAACAAGACTCGATCTACGGTCGACTCAGGAGGGTCAAGTATTCCCTGCATGATTAGCATGACGAATATATTTCATCCAACAGAGTCACCTCTCATATTGCCTTACCATGCCATACCAGACATAACCGTCTTGACGGAGATCGGCGAAAAACTCATGCCTACCCAAGGCAGAGGTTTTCCCGGGTTCCTGTCGGTATGCATGCAAGGCATATGAGGGTGATTAACATCACAAGTGTGTCCATTTCAAACAGCATGGAAATCAACAACATGCACCCTTGCATATGATCATATCACATGAAATAACAAGTCCTTCGAAATGCGGTGGTGTTATAAATGTATCAACGATCACACCAAAAATATTATGCCGGGGTTCAGAATGCTTGCCTTCAATGTGTGGAAAGGCAGGGTGCACTCCAAAACTTTTGAAAGTTTCTTCTCTCTCCCCAAAATCCTATTAAAAATATATTTGAATTAACACATATTTCAAAAACAGAACCAAAAAGTTGTTTGAAAAATTTTCAAATAAATCTTAAAATAAACTAGACCAAATTTAAGGAAGGTAGGAAAAAGAATCAACTCATTTGGAGTTATATTTAAAAAGTTATAGCCAGTCAAAGATTTGGTCAAATCTGTTTTTTAAAATAAAACAGAAAAGAAAACGGTTCAGATAGAAATACGCTTTCGGTGCAGAGGAGGCGTACTTGAGGCTTTACGCCTCCACTTAACCACGCGGACGGCGCGGGGTGTCATTGACAGTGGGCCTGCCTGGCCCACTGGTCAGGTTTGACCAGTCGCCGCGCGTCGTCTCCCTACTTTGCCCGAGCGGAGCGGGGCTCCGGCGATCGTCGCCGGCATTTGGCTTCTCCTCGCGGGCCCCTGAGGGTGGGGATGGATCCGTAAGGTTGGGGCGGTCCTCCCGGTAGTCGTTAGGTCGGCGGGGACGGAGTGAGCTGCCGGCGGCGAGCTCCGCGGCGGAAGAAGGCTTCGGTGGCGAAGTGACTTTGTGGCGGCGTTGGCTCCCGATCAAAATCAAGTAGGGGAAAAGGCTCACGGGAGGATGTGGAAGCTCTTGGTGAAGAGAACGGAGAGGGAGAGGCCTCGGTGGTGCCGAAATGGCCGGGGCAGTGGCGACGGCCGTGGTTGCCGGAGATGAGGAAGGAGGCCTCCCCGGGTCGATTGGCTGCCAATGGGGATCCTCTGGAGGTGGCTTGGGACTGCCTGCGTGCGGAGATGAGCTCGGGGCTCCTTATATAGGCGAGTCGAGGCGGTTCAGCGGCGGCCGGATAAGCTCTCCGGCGAACCTCCTCTCTGTAGCTTGCAGGGCAACATGGCGTGGTTGGGGATGACGACAAGAGCTAGTGGACGAGAGGGCACTGCTCCAGGGGCCAGGTGGCGAGCCGGGGTGGCTTGGGCGGCGCTGCACGGCGCAAGGCTGTCGGGTGGCGGCGGCGGCTAGCGCTTGGCCTGTCGGGCGCGGCGGGGCTGCTTGGCGTGTTGCGGTGAGAATGGGAGTGCGTGGCGAGGTGCTGCTGTGTGGGCCAAAGCCAGGGGGCCAGTGTGTCGGCTCTGGCGTGCGGCTGCAATACGCGCGCTCTGGGCGCGTCTAGTGCACGCACTGAGTGTGCTCGACGAAATGCCAGAGCATGCTAGAGGTTGCGGTTGAGGCTGGCAATTAACAGACCCAGGTTAGGAGCAACTGGAATCCTAGTGGACATGCTAGTATGATCCGAGGTGCAAGGTCACAATGCAAATACAAAATCATGTCAAAACTGGCCATGCACACCAGGTGTTTGACAAAATGTTAAAGGCTTCTAAGCAACTCTTGGGGTGGCCCAAATCTCCAGATCAAGATCTCCTTAGATGTAAGAGAGAGTGGTGAGGTTAGTTGGTCAAAAGCAGAAACTTGCTAGTGTAATTTTAGCAAAATTTCAATTCTGGACAGGGAATAAATGACATTATTTCGTGAACCAAAAATGATCCAAAAGGTGCATGCTCCTGGATTTAAGGGTTTAACATGGGGGACTACAAGTAGGAGAAATAATCAAGGGTTAAAGAGCAAGTAAAAACATGGTTGCTGTACAAACCATCAAGTTGGTCCAGAATGAAGATGAGGTTGATTCACTCAAATTTTTCAAAGAACATAAATAGGTTTTTGCACAAAGTGAAATAATAGGCTCCTACTGACCTCCCCTAATTTTGGTAGAAGTTTTAAAGAAATATTTAAATAGGTTGTAGTGCAAAATGCACTCTGGACCAGAGAAGAAAAATTGAGTGTAGGGCTCAAAATATTTCATGAATGAAATATATTTTTGCATAAAAGTGATTTAAAAACATCACATGACATCTCCAAATTTTTGTGGGAATATTAAGTGAATTTATCAAATGGTTGTAGTTCAAATAAGGCAATTTAACCTTAAAAACCCATTTTTCAAGAAAACAATGATCAAGCAACTAAATTAGTTAATTAGTTATATAGGATAAGGGAAAGTTTTACTTGAGAGGTTAATCAAGTCCAATAACACATTTGAAAAGTTTTCTCTCTGGGAAAAGCTCATAATAACAGGGAAGGAAATGATTTAAAAATCAAAATGGAGCTCAAAAATTCAAGGTTTTAAATACTGGCAAAATTTTATTCCATTAAAACAAGGCCAAATTTTTGGGGTGTCACAATACTAACCCCCTAAAGAAAAATCTCGTCCTCGAGATTTGCTAAAAGCGGTGTTAAGAAAATAATTACGCAATGACGATGTGGCTACAGTGAGAGGGCAATAAGTGGTGAAAAACCACAGTGTGAAAACTGGTGCTGCGTGGAAGAGTCTACCGTTCGGGACAAATCGGGTGATTTCTACGCTGGATATAAATTTAGAATAACTCCTAAATTTAAATATATGCTGGTCGTACCCGAGAGTATAGTGCTCCCTCTGGCTGTCAGGTGGACCCGGGGTCCACTGTCAGTCTCCTCTTCTTCTCCCTCTAGTCCTCTCTTCTTCCTCTCTCCCGCGCGCTTTCTCCACCGGCGACGCCTAGTGTGTAGGGCATCTAGGCCGTACCATGGTAGTGCACGGCATGCTAGCTGCTGGTGCAGCATGCACTCACCTCGCGGGCCAGTGCGCTGTCGGCACTGCTCGCGGATTCGACTCCGAACACCGGCGATCGGCGACGAGCGGCGTTGGTGGACTTCGCCCACCGTACACCGAGCTCGAGCTATAAAAACGACCGGGGTGCCTCTCTCTTCTTCCTCACACATGGCCTCACTTCTCCTCCTCCTTCTTTCTCCATTACTGCTTACAGAAGCTCGGTCGAGGCTCTAATGGAGGAGGCGATGCCGGACTGGTTTGTGATCCTGATATGCGGAGGGATGGCGACGCTGCTGGGGCTCTCTGTGCTCCTGTGCGCGATGATCTTCGACGAGTATCGCGACGCTGCGGCTCGGGTGTTGGCTCTCCATGGTGGTGGTGATCATGAGGAGTAGATGGAGTGTGCCGGGTGCTAACTGTTGTTAGGGGGTGGTGATTAGTTGGATGTAACGCCGTTGCAAAGTTTTGCAAACAGTGCATGTGTTCGAATGGTAAGGGTTGTGAGTCTGCTGCCTGGTGCTGAGTGAAATCAATTAATCCATGTCGTGAAGTGGTAGGTGTAGCAATTCAGGGAAAAGAAATCTCACTCCAGGATTTTGCGAGGGAAAAACAGTTAATTTAAAGGAGCATAAACCACAACAAAAACTACACACATTAGCAGAAGCCAAATAATTGACTCGTCGTACAAACTCAGGGTATCACGCATAAGTCACACACATAAATAAATGCTGCAAAGAACAAATACAGTAGTGATGTCTAAAAAGAAAACGGTAACTGGACGGGGTCCTGATAAAATGTCTCTGGTAAAGGAATACACTCCTCTTCTATCGGAGGAAGTGGATTGACCAGTCGATGTATGCGTCTCTCCGGGTCGGGTCTTAGTGGTCTGCCGATGGCAATCTGAGGATTTAAATCTGCGAGGCTCTAGAGATAATCCATCACTCGCTGGTTCAAATGCTCTTGAGCAATGATGTACTGGATAAGGTTGGCCAGAACTGGGTCTCTCTCAATACGTCCACCGGGAAAATATGTTACTTCTCCGGGTGATGCACGACTCGGAAAGTAATAATATCCTCGTTCGCGGGCATAGGGTACTGCGGATCGAAGATGAGCAATCACTTCTTTCGCAGTGGCTTCTATGGCCAAGTGTGGGGTTGGCATAGATTTCCCCACGAAGGAAACTTCTATTGGATCTTGGTTGGGGTCTACAGGGGGAATGTGTACTGTTGCCCAATATTCCGAGGTGGATGGGGTGATCCTCGATTTGAACAGCTCGTACTGGGGTGGCTGGGTAGAACCCATGGTACTGCGGGTAAAATCCCACAATATTTTGACAAAGCTACCTGGAGTTGCATCTGGGGTTCTCAGATGAATGCTGGGGCTCGGCATGACAAGAAAAAGCGTGAGTGTTGTGCACAAAGTGAGGGTTGCTGGGTAAGGTCACAAGGTGGAGCCGGGTCGTTTCACCGTGGTGAAAGGTAATAAATTTGCCAGCTTAGCTCCAAAGGTCGGGTCAGTGTCAGAGATGCACATATCTCAAAAAGAGACGTGTTACTGTGGTTGTCGTCGGGTTGGTTTTGGTAGTTGTGCCCGGAAAAATATGCAGCTATGCACTGACCAAATATGCAAGGCTATTACTAAAACAGAGGCACAAAGACAGGCTGCGTTAATATACGCGGTCGCATGATTACAAAACGAGGATACATTGAAACTTGGTGCTACTCATACGGCTTAGTCTACCTCGTTTATGTCTAAACGGGTGTGCCTGGTGGATGTCGAGGCTTCTCCATGTGTCTCTCTGCCGGGATTAGTCGGAGATGGCGGAGGAACTGCAGGGTCGGGGTAGTGATGATGACCATCGCGGGGATTGTTGGCCACAACCCCGTTGGAGTGTGCTCCCAAAAGGCGACGAAGCACTTCTGGGATCATCGCAGCACCTTGGCCGATGGCTGGGGCAGATCTCGGGGTCTCGATCGGTTGTCCAAACAGCACGACTGGGTTGTCGGTGTTGGGCTCGTTTTCTTCTCTCACCGGGGCTCGACGAACCAGCTCTCCACGAGCTGCGATTAGATCAATAGTGATCTGGTCGAACAGTGCCTCTAGTGCACTTACATAGCGCACTAGGTGCAACAATGCGGGGTTCGTCTCGTGATCTCCATTGGCAACTTGGGGTGGTCTACCATACCCTTCACGTCTGGGATAGTAGTGGAACGAGCGACAGTTAACTCTGGGCGACAAGTGCCTGAGATGAACTATAGCCTCTCGAGCGGCTAGCTGGATGGCTTGTGGCTCAAAGGAAGTTGTTCTTCCGGTGAACCGGTAGGGGCGCTCGGGTGCTAGACTCCTACCGTAAATGTGCACAGTGGCCCAGAATTGGCGGTCTTCACCGCTCATGGGTCCTTGATACACAACATATTCTGGTGGCTCCTCTAATGCATAGGCACGACGGGTGAGGTTTGCGAGGATGGTCACAAAACCTCCAAGGTTGGTTGTTGTGGTTTCGTTGTGCACTATAGGTCCAGGCATTGTGGCTCGGTTTGGGGTAGCGGCTGTGCTGTGCTGGTTTGGTGCTAGCGCGCCCTTTTTATAGGGAAAAGGGGACGGAATCTTCCTTCGAACGCTTGCGAGAAAGGACTATTTAGGGGCCGGTCACTGGCACATGAGTGACAGGTTAGGTTGATAGGTTGGGCACCGACTGTAAAAAGGAGTTGGGTCACTGTGTGGCTATCTTGCACGAGAAGCTTGGCTGGGGTTTGGTTAAGGTCTGGTGGGTTGGTTTGCCTAAGTTTATTGACCTGGCTAAGATAGGATTAGCCAATGGTCAGCCTGGCTCTGATACCAAGTCTGTCACGACCGGGTTTTCCGGGGTAATAAATTTCTAGAAAAGACCGTCGTGCTCATCAGCCCCAGGATTACTGTTAGCTGATGAGGTTCCAACTTGTTACAGAAATTCCAAGCAAAATACAAAAATATGTAGTACAAGACCATTATGGCCTGTGAGTACAAAAAATGGTTTCTAGTGGTTGATGGCGGAAGCGGGTTATGAGACGTCAGGGTCTATGGGACTCCATTTCCCACGGGAACAGCTGACCAGGTTAATTCCTATCTTCGCAAGGCTGCTATCTCCATTGAGTGGGTTCCGGGGCTGGCATCGCGTTGCTCCTCTCCGTGCAAGAAAAATCTGGCCAAGACAATAGCCAGGGACAAGCCAGTGAGTACTTTGAATGTACTCGCAAACATTATGAACACAGGTATAATATAACAATGATGTGCTAAAAATATTTTATGCTCATGACGTCAGTCACAATAGATCAATGAAACTCTGATGCGTACAAGCAAGTTATCTATAAAAATGCAATAATATGGTAGTATAAAAAAATTTATGAAACAAATAACAAGCAATGCCACAGTCGGGCGTCTTAGCGACACCACATAAAGGGCTTAAAAAGAAATGCCACAGTCGGGCGTCTGAGCGACACCACATAAAGGGCTTTAAAAGAAATGCCACAGTCAGGCGTCTAAGCGACACCACAAAAAGGGCTTTGAAAGAAATGCCACAGTCGGGCGTCTGAGCGACACCACATAAAGGGCTTAAAAA
>NC_057804.1:125486882-125529001 GCF_018294505.1 Triticum aestivum
AATGCCACAGTCGGGCGTCTAAGCGACACCACAAAAAGGGCTTTGAAAGAAATGCCACAGTCGGGCGTTTGAGCGACACCACATAAAGGGCTTTAAACGAAATGCCACAGTCGGGCGTCTAAGTGACACCACATAAAGGGCTTTAAAAGAAATGCCACAGTCAGGCGTCTGGGCGACACCACATAAAGGGCTTTAAAAGAAATACCACAGTCGAGCGTCTAAGCGACACCACATAAAAGGGCTCAAAAAGAAACAATCATAATGAATATCCCGGAGGTAGAACCATCCCAGAGATATTCGGTAATATCAATAATATCACGGGTTAGTCAACAATAATAATAATCATAGATATCACAAGTCACGAGTAGTAATTCCATTTCTGGTTAACCGTTTCACCTCCGAAGACCGACACTAAGAACGACACCTGACCCATCCCAGACTGTAATCCTTAACCATGGACACGGCTATTCGAATAGGTTCATTCTCTGCAGAGGGTGTACTCTTTACCCATGAGTAACGGATTTCTCTAGTCCAGCAGGACTAATTCCGTCTATGGTCTTTTTGTTGAAAACACACCTAACTTGCACACACCAGCTTATCTCACACGTGTCTGGAATCACCCACGACACCTGTTAAGCAAACTCTAAGTGGGGAGGCTACAACCTCGCGTAGCATGGGATCAAATTTATATCGCGCGCTCTAAGGGGTGGCCTCCCCTCTCGGTCCCAACCGGAAACACCCATGCCCCCGGACCAGGTGGCCTGCCTACCAGCTACAACCGGTATCTTCCACCATGGCCTCTCTGTACGGTGTGTGCTGGAAAGAGGTTGACAACTTACTGAATTGTACTCTACTTGCTGTAGAGACGAGTGGTAGTACGAAACAAGTATGGGGGTTTACTGGAACAAGACTCGATCTACGGTCGACTCAGGAGCTTCAAGTATTCCCTGCATGATTAGCATGACGAATATATTTCATCCAACAGAGTCACCTCTCATATCGCCTTACCATGCCATACCAGACATAACCGTCTCGACGGAGATCGGCGACAAACTCATGCCTACCCAAGGCAGAGGTTTTCCCGGGTTCCTGTCGGTATGCATGCAAGGCATATGAGGGTGATTAACATCACAAGTGTGTCCATTTCCAACAGCATGGAAATCAACAACATGCACCCTTGCATATGATCATATCACATGAAATAACAAGTCCTTCGAAATGCGGTGGTGTTATAAATGTATCAACGATCACACCAAAAATATTATGTCGGGGTTCAGAATGCTTGCCTTCAATGTGTGGAAAGGCAGGGTGCACTCCAAAACTTTTGAAAGTTTCTTCTCTCTCCCCAAAATCCTATTAAAAATATATTTGAATTAACACATATTTCAAAAACAGAACCAAAAATTTGTTTGAAAATTTTTCAAATAAATCTTAAAATAAACTAGACCAAATTTAAGGAAGGTAGGAAAAAGAATCAACTCATTTGGAGTTATATTTAAAAAGTTATAGCCAGTCAAAGATTTGGTCAAATTTGTTTTTTAAAATAAAACAGAAAAGAAAACGGTTCAGATAGAAATACGCTTTCGGTGCAGAGGAGGCGTACTTGAGGCTTTACGCCTCCACTTAACCACGCAGATGGCGCGGGGTGTCATTGACAGTGGGCCTGCCTGGCCCACTGGTCAGGTTTGACCAGTCGCCGCGCGTCGTCTCCCTCCTTTGCCCGAGCGGAGCGGGGCTCCGGTGATTGTCGCCGGTGTTTGGCTGCTCCTCGCGGGCCCCCGGGGGTGGGGATGGATCCGTAAGGTTGGGGCGGTCCTCCCGGTAGTCGTTAGGTCGGCGGGGACGGAGTGAGCTGCCGGCGGCGAGCTCCGCGGCGGAAGAAGGCTTCGGTGGCGAAGTGACTTTGTGGCGGCGTTGGCTCCCGATCAAAATCAAGTAGGGGAAAAGGCTCACGGGAGGATGTGGAAGCTCTTGGTGAAGAGAACGGAGAGGGAGAGGCCTCGGTGGTGCCGAAATGGCCGGGGCAGTGGCGGCGGCCGTGGTTGCCGGAGATGAGGAAGGAGGCCTCCCCGGGTCGATTGGCTGCCAATGGGGGTCCTCTGGAGGTGGCTTGGGACTGCCTGCGTGCGGAGATGAGCTCGGGGCTCCTTATATAGGCGAGTCGAGGCGGTTCAGCGGCGGCCGGATAAGCTCTCCGGCGAACCTCCTCTCTGTAGCTTGCAGGGCAACATGGCGTGGCTGGGGATGACGGCAAGAGCTAGTGGACGAGAGGGCACTGCTCCAGGGGCCAGGTGGCGAGCCGAGGTGGCTTGGGCGGCGCTGCACGACGCAGGGCTGTCGGGCGGCGGCGGCGGCTAGCGCTTGGCCTGTCGGGCGCGGCGGGGCTGCTTGGCGTGTTGCGGTGAGAAGGGGAGTGCGTGGCGAGGTGCTACTGTGTGCGCCAAAGCCAGGGGGGGCAGCGTGTCGGCTCGGGCGCGCGGCTGCAATACGCGCGCTCTGGGCGCGTCCAGTGCACGCACTGAGTGTGCTCGACGAAATGCCAGAGCATGCTAGAGGTCGCGGTTGATGCTGGCAATTAACAGACCCAGGTTAGGAGCAACTGGAATCCTAGTGGACATGCTAGTATGATCCGAGGTGCAAGGTCACAATGCAAATACAAAATCATGTCAAAACTAGCCATGCACACCAGGTGTTTGACAAAATGTTAAAGGCTTCTAAGCAACTCTTGGGGTGGCCCAAATCTCCAGATCAAGATCTCCTTAGATGTAAGAGAGAGTGGTGAGGTTAGTTGGTCAAAAGCAGAAACTTGCTAGTGTAATTTTAGCAAAATTTCAATTCTGGACAGGGAATAAATGACATTATTTCATGAACCAAAAATGATCCAAAAGGTGCATGCTCCTGGATTTAAGGGTTTAACATGGGGGACTACAAGTAGGAGAAATAATCAAGGGTTAAAGAGCAAGTAAAAACATGGTTGCTGTACAAACCATCAAGTTGGTCCAGAATGAAGATGAGGTTGATTCACTCAAATTTTTCAAAGAACATAAATAGGTTTTTGCACAAAGTGAAATAATAGGCTCCTACTGACCTCCCCTAATTTTGGTAGAAGTTTTAAAGAAATATTTAAATAGGTTGTAGTGCAAAATGCACTCTGGACCAGAGAAGAAAAATTGAGTGTAGGGCTCAAAATATTTCATGAATGAAATATATTTTTGCATAAAAGTGATTTAAAAACATCACATGACATCTCCAAATTTTTGTGGGAATATTAAGTGAATTTATCAAATGGTTGTAGTTCAAATAAGGCCATTTAACCTTAAAAAACCATTTTTCAAGAAAACAATGATCAAGCAACTAAATTAGTTAATTAGTTATATAGGATAAGGGAAAGTTTTACTTGAGAGGTTAATCAAGTCCAATAACACATTTGAAAAGTTTTCTCTCTAGGAAAAGCTCATAATAACAGGGAAGGAAATGATTTAAAAATCAAAATGGAGCTCAAAAATTCAAGGTTTTAAATACTGGCAAAATTTTATTCCATTAAAACAAGGCCAAATTTTTGGGGTGTCACAATCAGGAATCCTTCTTTCTATATCTTGAGCTTGCGTTGGTTTTCCCTTGAAGAGGAAAGGGTGATGCAGCAAAGTAGCGTAAGTATTTCCCTTAGTTTTGAGAACCTAGGTATCAATCCAATAGGAGACGACGCACAAGTCACCGAATACCTGCACAAACAATCAAGAACTTGCAACCAACGCGATAAAGGGGTTGACAATCCCTTCACGGTCACTCGCAAAAGTGAGATCTGATAGAGATAGATAAACGGTAAAGTAAATATACTTGGAATTTTTGCTTGTATAGATTGGAAAGTAAAGATTGCAAAATAGTAGATCGGAAACTAGCAAGATGTAAACGAGATTTAATAATATGGAAAAGAGACCCGGGGCCATAGGTTTCACTAGTGGCTTCTCTCGAGATAGCATATATTACGGTGGGTGAACAAATTACCACCGAGTAATTGATAGAAAAGCGCATAATTATGATGACATCTAAGGCAATGATCCTGAACATAGGCATCACGTCCGTGTAAAGTAAACCGACTCCTGCCTGCATCTACTACTATTACTCCACACATCGACCGCTATCCAGCATGCATCTAGAGTATTAAGTTCATAAAGAGCGGAGTAACGCATTAAGCAAGATGACATGATGTAGAGGAATTAACTCAAGCAATATGATGAAAACCCCATCTTTTTATCCTCGATGGCAACAATACAATACGTGCCTTGCTGCCCCTACTGTCACTGGGAAAGGACACCGCAAGATTGAGCCCAAAGCTAAGCACTTCTCTCGTGGCAAGAAAGATCAATCTAGTAGGCCAAACTAAACCAATAATTCGAAGAGACTTGCAAAAATATCAAATCATGCATATAAGAATTCATAGAAGAACCAAATAATATTCATAGATAATCTTGATCATAAATCCACAATTGATTGAATCTCGGCAAACACACTGCAAAAGAGTATTACATCGAATAGATCTCCAAGAACACCGAGGAGAACTTGGTATTGAGAATCAAAGAGAGAGAAGAAGACATCAAGCTAATAACTATGGATCCGAAGGTCTATGGTAAACTATTCATGCTTCATCGAAGAGTTAATGGTGTTGAGGTAGAAGAACTACATGATCGAATCCCCCTCCGGCAGGATGCCGGAAAAGGCCCCAAGGTGGGATCTCACGGGTACAGAAAGTTGCGGTAGTGGAAAAGTGGTTTTGTGCCCCCCCTAATGTTTTTAGGGTATAAGAGTATATATAGGCGAAGGAACTAGGTCGGTGGAGCTACGAGGGGCCCACGAGGGTGGGGCGCGCCTACCCCCGTGGGCGCGCCCTCCTGCCTCATGGCCTCCTCGTTACTGACTTCATCTCCAAGTCTTCTGGTTTGCTTTCGGTCCAAAAAAGATCATCACAAAGGTTTCATTCCATTTGGACTCCATTTGGTATTCCTTTTCTGCAAAACTCTAAAATAGGCAAAAAAACATAAATTCGCATCGGGCCCTCAGTTAATAGGTTAGTCCCAAAAATAATATAAAATAGCTTTTGAAAGCCCATTAAACATTCAAAACAGATAAGATAATAGCATGGAACAATAAAAAATTATAGACACGTTGGAGATGTATCAAGCATCCCCAAGCTTAATTCTTGCTCGTCCTCGAGTAGGTAAATGATAAAAACAGAATTTTTGATGTGGAATGCCACCTAACATATTTATCAATGTAATTTTCTTTTATTGTGGCATGAATGTTCAGATCCGAAAGATTCAAGAAAAACTTTAATATTGACATAAAAATAATAATACTTCAAGCATACTAACAAAGCAATCATGTCTTCTCAAAATAACATGGCCGAAGAAAGTTATCCCTACAAAATCATATAGTCTGGCTAGACTCTATCTTCATCACACAAAGTATTTAATCGTGCACAACCCCGATGACAAGCCAAGCAATTGTTTCATACTTTTGATGTTCTCAAACTTTTTCAATCTTCATGAAGTACATGAGCGTGAGCCTTGGATATAACACTACAGGTGGAATTGAATGGTGGTTGTGGGGAAGACAAAAAGGAGAAGATAGTCTCACATCAACTAGGTGTATCAACGGGCTTTGGAGATGCCCATCAATAGATATCAATGTGAGTGAGTATGGATTGCCATGCAAGAGATGCACTAGAGCTATAAGTGTATGAAAGCTCAAAAAGAAACTAATTTGGTGTGCATCCAACTTGCTTGCTCATGAAGACCTAGGGCACTTTGAGGAAGCCCATCATTGGAATATACAAGCCAAGTTCTATAATGAAAAATTTCCCACTAGTATGTGAAAGTGACAACATAGAAGACTCTCTATCATGAAGATCATGGTGCTACTTTGAAGCACAAGTGTGGAAAAAGGATAGTAGCATTGTCCCTTCTCTCTCTTTTTTTGGGCCTTCTCTATTTTATGGCCTCTTTTTTCATCCGAAGTCTCATCCCGAGTTGTGGGGGAATTATGGTCTCCATCATTATTTCCTCACATGGGACAATGCTCTAATAATGAAGATCATCACACTTTTATTTACTTACAACTCAATACTTAGAACTCAATACTTAGAACAAAATATGACTCTATGTGAATGCCTCCGGCGGTGTACCGGGATGTGTAATGAATCAAGAGTGTCTTGTATGAAAGAATTATGAATGGTGGCTTTGCCACAAATACGATGTCAACTACATGATCATGCAAAGCAATATGACAATGATGGAGCGTGTCATCATAAACGGAACGATGGAAAGTTGCATGGCAATATATCTCAGAATGGCTATGGAAATGCCATAATAGGTAGGTATGGTGGCTGTTTTGAGGAAATTATATGGTGGGTGTACGATATCGGCGAAAGTTGCGCGGTACTAGAGAGGCTAGCAATGGTGGAAGGGTGAGAGTGTGTATAATCCATGGACTCAACATTAGTCATAAAGAACTCACATACTTATTGCAAAAATTCATTAGTTAACGAAACAAAGTACTACGCACATGCTCCTAGGGGATAGATTGGTAGGAAAATACCATCGCTCGTCCCCGGCCGCCACTCATAAAGAAGACAATCAATAATAAATCATGTTCCAACTTCATCACATAACGGTTCAGCATACGTGCATGCTACGTGAATCACAAATTTTAACACAAGTATGTCTCAAATTCACATCTACTCTACTAGCATGACTTTAATATCACCATCTTCATATCTCGAAACAATCATAAAGAATCAAACTTCTCATAGTATTCAATGCACTTCATATGAAAGTTTTTATTGTATCCATCTTGGATGCCCATCATATTAGGACTAATTTTATAACCAAAGCAAATTACCATGATGTTCTAAAATACTCTCAAAATAATATAAGTGAAGCATGAGAGTTCAACAATTTCTATAAAATAAAACCACCGCCGTACTCTAAAAAGATATAAGTAAAGCACTAGAGCAATATTGTTTAGCTCAAAAGATATAAGTGAAGCACATAGAGTATTCTAATAAATCACGAGTCATGCGTGTCTCTCCAAAAAGGTGTGTATAGCAAGGTTGATTGTGGTAAACTAAAAAGCAAAGACTCAAATCATACAAGACGCTCCACGCAAAACACATATCATGTGGTGAATAAAAACATAGCCTCAAGTAAAGTTACCGATAGACGAAGATGAATGAGGGGATGCCTTCCGGGGCATCCCCAAGCTTAGGCTTTTGGTTGTCATTGAATTTTACCTTGGGGTGCCTTGGGCATCCCCAAGCTTAGGCTCTTGCCACTCCTTATTCCAAAGTCCATCAAATGCTTACCCAAAACTTGAAAACTTCACAACACAAAACTTCAATAGAAAATCTCATGAGCTCCGTTAGTATAAAAAAATAAATCACCACTTTAAGGTACTGTAACGAACTCATTCTTTATTTATACTAGAAGAACGCCTGTGCATTGCAATGGGGCCACATTAACTTTAAGAGTTCAATATTACGACATTGGCGACCTTTTTTACCATCAAATCCTCACACACACACTCTCTCCCCCCTCCCTCTTCATCACTCTCTCTCTCTCTCACTAACACACACACACATAGCCTATTCTCCCCGCCAACAAGACTTACTCAATTGGCAATAATGTGTGGACTTGTGGTGAGCTTGACTGAACTAATGGATAGTGTGATATATTCCCCAATCATTTAACAATGAAATTTCAGAAATGGGAAGATTATGTAACACCTCAAGTCGTTAGCTACAATGACATCCCCCTAATGATGCCATGTCATCAGGCTTGCTAAGCCAAACTGCCACTTGATAAAAATCAAAGCCCAATTCAAATTTAAAATAAAGTCAAATAAATTATTTCGTCAAACAATAAAACTAAAATGTTCACCATATTCTATAAATTCCACTGATCTTTAACATGTTGAGCCCAACATTATCTGACCCAAAAATTAAATCTTATCAAATTAATAAGAGGTCCAACAGTAGTTAAAATAACCAATTAAATATAAACCTAATTTTATGTATTTGCTTTTGGCCCCAAACTTTTTGTGCCACCTAAAAATATTATGCTCGAATTGTGTGCATAGTTTCACAATTAATAAAATCCATTTAGTTGATATAAGAATAAATAGAAAATGGTGCTAAAAAGGAGAAACGGATTAGAATACATTAAAAACCAAAAGGACGATGAAAAAGGGGATTCCCCTACCCCCGGGACTTGCCATCGAACCAGCCCAGTGGTCCAGTCCCGGCACGGTCGTCTTCTCCTGTTCCCCGAGCCCGTCGCTACAGAGCCGGGCTCCCGCCCGACCACCTCGCCGGCATCGAAGGGGAATGGATAAGGGTGACGCCCTGCCTCCCCTGCCCCCATGGCCTCACTCCTCCTCGACGCCCCCTCCCAGATACACTTCTCCTCCTCGCTCGCTCGATCCCGGTGATCTAGACGAAGTCAGATGCCACGACCACCATGACCGACCCCGTCCACATGGCCACTGCCCTCCCTGCTGGCTAGGAGCTTGTCAAGGAGCTCCGAATGCCTCCGCTACTTCGTCTGCGCCAACGAGATCAAGTCCAGCACCCCCAGATCGACGTCGTTGCCGTATTCCTCAACTTTTGGCCACCGCGACATTGCCATTTGATCTGCGCCGCCTCGAGCTCTCCTGTCTTCCCCTAGGTTGCCATTGACACTGCTGTCATCTCCTCTTGCCTTTCCCCAATTTCCCCTCTCGTTTGCTCTCGTTAGGTATTTTGCCTTGGCTGAGAACCGCCGTCCGCCATTGCCATTGCAGGGGTAGCCACTGAGCTCCTCGGATTAACCCCGTGGCACATGCCCACTCCTATGCACGCCCATGCCCGAGCCTTCAGCTCTTCTTTCGCACCCGCGGGGCCACTCCCTCTCTGGCTCTTCATGCCCACGCATGTGCCACACCGTGTCCGTCGCGCCCGCCGTTGCCATCACGCTCGCCACAGCCACCGCACCACTGTGCCCCGCACGACGCACACCATGGCCGTGTGTCACACTCTCGCTGGCTGTGCTCGCCCTGTCTGCTGCCGCCTATCCCTTCGCTCGCACCGCTGTCGCGTCCCTGCCTCGCGCCGCCTCCTGTCGAGGCCATCTTTTGCCGGCCGCCCCCTCAGCCACACCGTCTGCATCTCTGCCCTCCACCGTTGGCCGCTCGCCTCGCCTGCTGCGTGCTTCTTCCTGCTGCTATGCGCTGCTCTACCACCGGTACGCTATTGCGCCATGCCCTCGACACCGCCGTGGACAAACGTGGCGGAGGGATTGTCAATGGAGTACAAGGAGGAGGTGGCGGAGAAGGTGTGGAGAGGCAAGAGGTCTAGAGTGGCGTCAGCTGGCTGTGGTGGAGGTGATTATGCGAGAAGGAGCCGGAGCGGAAGGAGAGGTCACAATTGGAAAGAATCGCAAAAAATCATAACCCGAAGATCTCATTCCAAAAAAATGCTAATATCGATGGAGGGGTGATTTCCTTCAATAGGTGGAAAACATAGGAAATATTGGATGTTATCAAGCAAAGGTAAAAAATTAGGAAAGTTAGGATTTTGAACTGATTTATATGCAAATGGGGTTTTATTGTTTGGTAACATGATATCAGTACCTGTCCGTTTCTGACGTGTCTGATTAGAAAAGTTTGCAAATGTTAAGAAACTATTTATTGGGAGGAAAGTTTGTGACATGTCTGTTATTTGTTTCCTAAAACAAATTTCACTAATGAGAGAAATCGATTGATTTAGATAAGTTAGGAAAGTTAGATTCAAATCTATTATTTGTTTCTTAAAAATTTGTTATTTGTTTCCTAAGACAAATTGAACCAATAAAAGGAATCGATTGATATGAATAATTTAAGGAAGTTAGATCCGTGATTTGTTATACGTTAGGAAAGTCCTGGTTGTAATAAAGAGTGGGGAGAAAAATAAACCGATGGACCAGGATGGGAGGGGGTGGTGGGAGGAGAGACGAAAAAACCCAGCGAAAATAAACCATGTAAACTATTCACCAACTGCTCCATTAGGAGTAGAGATTGTAAAACCTACTGTATTCCAACTTCTCTATGGTTCATACCCCCGATACTACTCATAGATTCATCAAAATAAGCAAACAACACGCAAAAACAGAATCTGTCAAAAACAGAACAGTCTGTAGTAATCTGTAAATTTCGAATATTTCTGTAACTCCAAAAGTTCTGAAATAAATTGGTGGACGTGAGGAATTTGTCTATTAATCTTCTTAAAACAGAATCAACCTAAAAGCACTCTTCTGTAAAAAAAATGACAGCTATTCTCGTGAGCGCAAAAGTTTCTGTTTTTTACAACAATGCCGCATTGACTTCACCCAAGTCTTCCCAAAGGTTCTACTTGGCACAAACATTAATTAAAACATAAAACCACATCTAACCAGAGGATAGGTGAATTATTTATTACTAAACATGAGCAAAAAGTAAAGAACAAAAATAAAATTGGGTTGCCTCCCAACAAGCGCTATCGTTTAACGCCCCTAGCTAGTCATAAAAACAAGAATAGATCTAGGTATTGCCATCTTTGGTAGGCAATTCTTCAATTGAACATGTATAGTCCTTAGGAGATTCTTTGGTTTTATCAATAATTAAACTCCTAGGCAAGAAATTCGACCAAGCCATGTTGCAAAGGCACCGTACTCTGGATCGACGTTCACGCAACAAGGGGCTAGTACTTAGCCCCACCAATGGACTCTTATGGCTAAGTGAAAGTACTAAAGCCGCATAGTCTGATTGCCTAGTTCACCTTGCAAGACGCCTCCTACATCATACCAAGACATTGGATAAAGTGCGGCCATGCGTTCCCGAACACCCTGTAATATTTACATGGGGGCAGAAGCCGATGACTGGTAAACTTTCAGACTTATAAACTAAATGGCCAAACAGGAGGATAAACTAATCTTAAAGCGCAAGCATAGATATTTTACATCATGAGTTCATTACATGGTTCTTACAAACCGGACTCTACTAATCAAATACGATATCCTTTGAGCACTGACTCTCTACAATGTTGGCTCCCTCGAGGACCTCGCCGAAGTACTTCTCCGGCCGCCGGTGATCCTTGCCTTCAGGCGGCCCTGCCATGGCAATCTCGATGGCCTTCATCTTTGCCCATTGTACCTTGACTCGGGTGAAGGCCATCCGGGCACCTTCTATGAAGGCCGAACACTTGATGGCGTCAATCCGAGGATGCGCCTCGACCAGCCGCTTCACAAGTCTGAAGTAGTTGCTGGGTATGGGCTCGGCTGGCCAAAGACGGACTATTATATCCTTCATTGCCAGTCTCGCCACCCTGTGCAGCTCTGTCAGCTATTTCAGCTGATCGCTGAGGGGCGCTGGATACTCTAGCGCAAGGTACTATGACCAGACTAGCTTCTCCGTTGAGCTCCCATCTTCGGCGCGGAAGAACTCGGCTGCGTCTGCAATACTCCTCGGTAGATCCGCAAATGAGCCTGGAGAACTCCAAACTCGGGTTAGCAATATATATCTCTTACTTGTAAATTTACTCTGCATGAGAAAGGCCTTACCAGCCGCTGTTTGTCTTGCCTCCTGGATCTCCTGGCGAGCGCCCTGGGCTTCAACCCAGGCTTCTTTCACGCTCTCAAGTGCTTTGATGATCTCGGAGGCTTGTTTCGAACTCTTCTGCTCCAAGGACTCGCACTTGGCAATGGCGTCCTTGAGCTCATGTTTGACCTCGCCCACCCGCGCCTCGTGTTATTCACGGGCGGTTTGCTCCACCTCCAACTCATTGGCCGCTTTTGTCAGCGGCTGCCTTGCTCACCTCCGCCTCCTACTGGGATTGGGCGAGGGCGCTCTTGAGGGACTCGACCTCGGCTACGCCAACTGTGAGTATAGTCATAACACTCAGTCAATTTAAACAAATTAGCACACATATCACTTCGGGTATGTAATAGTCCCGCATACCTTGGGTTTCATCAAACCTCTCATTGACGCGATCGAGTTCCTCATCGGCTAACTGAAGCTTCCGATTGAGCTCGGAAACCTCTACGGCTTGGGCAGTAGCCGCCAGCATAGATGCATGTCCAACAAGATAGTATGATACATTATCAACTTGTTTTTGATCCTCTTTCCGGATTGTTCTAATCTGGACAGAGTCTCAGGGGCTACTGACTATGCATGGGTTCAACCTTGCATAAAGAAAAGTTGTAAGAGAATTACATCGCATACCTCAAAGCCCGTTAGTTGGCTGTTGAAGGCTTTGGTCAGTCCGCTCTTCGCGGGCCGAACCTTTTCCATAACCGCACCCATCAAGGTGCGGTGCTCCACCATGATGGAAGCGCGTTGCAGCGCTTCCTCCAGGGTATTAGCAGCCTCCGGATTAACAGAGGCCGCCCATGGAGCTGTTGCTCCTCCGCCCTCTGTTGAAGGGGGTGTTGGTCCAAACCCGAAGCCGTATTGGTCTCCGGGACGGTGTTCGGCGAGGGCCCGAACTGTTGAGGCCCCCCACCCTCGGTGGTCATGGGGGTCGTCGTGCCCCACTCTGCGGCGTCCGAGGTGTTACCCTCGGACGTCTTCTTGATGGCCTCGTTCGCCCCTCCTTGGCCAGGAGAGGTCCTTTGGGACGACACCTCGGTGTCCTCCATGGCAGGGTGGAGAAGGCTCACGATGGTCCATCGCTCTCCGCCTCTTCAGGCGGTAGAGAATTCCATGATGAGGTCGAGGGAATCGGGATATCGCGCGGAGGACTGAAAGGCAAATGAAGATATGATTTATATAACAGAGGCAGATTAAGCGAAAACTGAACAAGTAAGGTTTCGATACTTACGTTTCGGCCAGGGGCCTCTTGATACATCTCCAATGTATCTATAATTTTTTATTGTTCCATGCTACTATATTACCCGTTTTGGATGTTTATGGGCTTTACTTTACACTGTTATATCAATTTTGGGACTAACCTACTAACCGGAGGCCCAGCCCGAATTGCTGTTTTTTTGCCTATTTCAGTATTTCAAAGAAAAGGAATATCAAACGGAGTCCAAATGGAATGAAACCTTCGGGAGCGATCTTTTTGGAACAAACACAATCCAGGAGACTTGGAGTGGACGTAAAGCTATAAACGAGGCGGCCATCAGGGTGCCCGGTGTCGGTGTCAAAACCGGCGGATCTCGGGTAGGGGGTCCCGAACTGAACGTCTAAGGCTAATGGTAACAGGAGGTGGGGGACATGATGTTTACCCAGGTTCGGGCCCTCTCTATAGAGGTAATACCCTACTTCCTGCTTGATTGATCTTGATGATATTAGTATTACAAGAGTTGATCTACCACGAGATCGTAGAGGCTAAACCCTAGAAGATAGCCTATGATTCTGATTATCGTTGACCTGCGGACTAAATCCTCCGGTTTATATAGACACCTGAGGGGGCTAGGGTTACACAGAGTCAGTTACATAGAAGGGAATCTACATATCCGAATGGCCAAGCTTGCCTTCCACGCAAAGGAGAGTCCCATCCGGACACAGGACAAAGTCTTCAATCTTGTATCTTCATAGTCCATCAGTCTGACATAAGCATATAATCCAGCTGTCCGAGGACTCCCTCAGTAGCCCCTGAACCAGGCTTCAATGATGATGAGTCCGGGCGCAGATTGTCTTCGGCATTGCAAGGCGTGTTCCTTCTCCGAATACTCCAAAGTAGAACTTGAACACAAGAATCATGTCCAGCTGTGCAAAAAAAATTCCACATACCACCGTAGAGAGTACAATATTCCACGAGTCTAATCTGCTGACAACTTTTCCATAGCATGACATCACGCCATGGCCCGGTCATTATTCGAACCGTTTTCTCAACCTGCTAGTACACATCTTGCGAGGCGGTTTTATTGGAACGTCTTGTCGAAGCAGAGATCGTGCCCCCTTATCATGGGATTCTCATTAATACGGGCGTGGGTAAGCCAACCGCACCATTAGCACGACGCTTGGGGAATAAGCGAGTTTCTAGGGCAAGTGGGGAGGCGCATGATTCATGTTGCCTTTATAAAGAGACAAGGATTCCCCTTTTTCACCCTCACCTTCTTCTTCTTCCGCCTACTCTCTTTCGCTCGAGCTCCAGTGCCCAAGCATTCGCCTTCCCCGCCTACAAAGGCATTCCGAAAATGTCTAGATCCGGAGCTGGAGGCAAGTGGATGGCCTCTACCATCCAGGAGAAGGATATTAAGAAACTTCGGGAGGCCGGGTATCTGGCCAAGAAGATCGGCCACCGTCTTCCGACGGCGGGACAGATCGTCCCTACTCCGGAACGCCACGAGAGGGTTATATTCCTCCCTCACTTTGTCCGCGGGCTAGGGTTTCCCCTCCACCCATTCGTTCACGGCCTTATGTATTACTATGGGATTGATTTTCATTATCTATCCCCCAATTCCTTCCTCAACATCTCGACATTCATCATCGTGTGCGAGGCCTTCCTCCGCATCTCTCCACACTTCGGATTATGGCTGAAGATTTTCAATGTGAAGCCCAAGGTGGTGAATGGCGAGCACGCCGAGTGTGGAGGAGCCATGGTGAGCAAGATGCCCAATGTCACATGGCCATTAGGTACCTTCAATGATTCCATCAAAGGATGGCAACAACAGTGGTTCTATGTCACTGAGCCACGCGACACAAAATGGGTCGCGGCTCCCGAATTCCGATCCGGAGCTCCATTGCGTCTTACGTCCTGGCCCAAGAAGGGCCTGAACTGGTCTTCGCTAGATGAGCTGGCGGTGCTCCAGGCGCGTATGAAGGGTATGGAAGACAAGAACATCAAACTTCTCGACGTAGTCCAGGTGATGGTAGTTCGCCGGACTCTCCCTTGTCAATGTAGGGCTTGCAATTTATGGGAATTCGACTCGGCCAAGCACCAGACCCTACTAGGGTTCTTTGACTCATCGCATGAAGACATCTCGAAGGTGCTCTTTAAGTCCGGAAAATTGTGGTCGGACTCAGCCGAGGACCACGGGTACCAATTGTCCCGACCCGCGAGTTCGGTAAGTCTTCGTATGTTGGCAAGTCATATGCTTTATCTACATACTCCAAGGGAAACGCTTAATGTATTTTCCAACAACTCTCCTAGGGCTTGATGAAGGAGGCGGAGCGGATCTACTGCCCAGCCCTGCTACCAGAAGAACAAGCCAGCCCGCTTCTGACGAACATACTGGTCCCGACGCCTTACAAAGCACCGAAGAAGAAGGCTAAGAAAGAGGCCAAAGAGACCAGGGGCGGCCTTCATCGCCAGGGTATGTCCGAAGACCCCGAGGCCCGCTCTTCCTCCAAAGAGGACGAGGAAGAGGAGGAAAGCCGATACCCTCCAGCGAGGGGGAGAAAGAAAAGGACGGCCTCCACACACTTGGAGGCCGAATCGCCTAAGAAGGAAAAAAACCTTTCCGGATGAATCCACCACCGCCACCGACAGCAGCCCAGAGTGGGATCCCAGGGTCCAGCCCCTGGTTGAATCGTGAGTATATAAAACCCGGACACGTTTGTATATCCAGACTCACTATCGTATAGCGTTAACGCATTGAGTCACGCCTTTTTTGCAGTCTGGCCAGGTCCCGCACCGAGCAATCCTCATCGGAGGATTTACTGGGCTTGGACACTATGGACAGCGGGACTCCCCCGACGGCCTCCTCCCCCAAACTAGTGGACGACACTGAGGTATCGTCCCAAAGGGACCCAGGCCAAGGAGGAGCTGGGGGACCGTCAAGGTGGCGCCAAAGGGTCAAACCTCAGCGGCCAGACACACGGGGAAAAAGGCCCCCATGGACACCGACGGCGGGGGTTATCAAATTCAGCCCCAAGCCGGACACAGTTCTAGAGACCAACACGGCTCCGGAATCAGGCGAGCAACCTCCCTCGACGGAAGGGGTGCACCTGTTCCACCGGCAACCTCTGCCCAACCAGAGGTGCCGGATACCTTATCAGCAACGCTAAAGAGCACTTCCATCGTTGAAGAACACAGTGCCCTTATGGGTGCGGTGATTGAGAAGATTCAGTCTGCCGAAAGCGGGCTGAGTGAAGCCTGCATCAGCCTTATAACGGGCTTTGAGGTATGTTGTGAGGTTTTAAAGAGTGTCATAGTATAGATAGTAGCCCCTGATACACTATTCGGTTTTTGGAAGGAAAATCCGGACAGAGGATCAAATATATGTTCGCATGAGACTTACCTTGTAGTACATCTCCCTCTTTTTTTCCTAAGCAGGCGTCTGTAGTGATTGCCACCTCTCATACTACGGAAGTCTCTGGACTGAAGCGGAGTCTGGGGCGGGTTGATGAAGAGCTCGGCCAAGTGAAGAAGCAGTTGAAGGATAACCAAGGTATGCAAAAAAAACCTTGTTTGCATTCTGTATGAATGAATAATTGAGTATGACGAAAAAAGTTCATGATGTGCTCTAGGAGCGACGACCGAAGTCGAGGATCTTAGGAAGGAAGTAGCCGAGGCCGAGAAGAAGGCGGCCAAAGAGCAGGCCCTTCATGAAAAGCACGAGGCCAGGGTTATTGAAGTTCAGCAAGAGCTCCAAGAGGCCGTGAAGAAGTGTGAGACCTTGGAGCAGAGTTTAAGGGAGAAAGAATCCAAACTCACCAAGGCTCATCAAGCCGCACATGATGCCCGGGGCCAAGCCCAGGGCGCCCTTCAGGAAATCCAGGAGGCCAGAAAGATCGCGGCGGGTAAGGCTTTTTCTATGCAAAGCAAATATTTGAAGGAAGAAATTCCTGCTACTAATCTGAATTCGGATTTCTCTAGGGGTGTTTGCGGCACTGCCGCGCAGCATATCTGATGCCACACAATTCTACCAAGCCGAAGAAAGGATCTCTACAGAGAAGCTGTTTTGGTCGCAATATCTGGCGCCAAAGCATCCAGTGCCCTTTGTCGATCAACTGAAATAGCTGATCGAGCTGCATAGGGCGGCCGAACTAGCCATGAAGGATTTGATTATCCGGCTATGGCCCGCCGAGGTGATTTCCAGCAGGTACTTCGAGCTCATGAAGCGGCTTGTAAGTGCCTGCCCTCGACTTGAAGTCATCAAGCGGTTGGTCTGTATGGAAGGTGTGCGAATGGCCTTCGCCCGCGCCAAGGTGCACTAGGCGAAGATGGATGCCGTAAAGCTGATGACCGAAGGACCGCCTATGGGGAAGGAGCACCACAAGCCCGAGTTATATTATGATAGTGTCCTGAAAGGATCCCGCCTTGTAGCGGATCAATGTGCCAAGGATATTATATTCCCATGAATACATTCATGTTATCCTTTGTAATGTTGAACAAGGTTGTTTATATAATATAATGCCTATTATTTGGAAAAAAAATTACCTCATGTGCGGCCGTTTTATATGTTAATCCTGAGGGTTGGCCAGTCGTCAGCTTCTGCCCCCACATAGGAAGTATGGGGGTGTTCGGGATAAATCTGAACACTCTTTACCCCAATTTTGGGTCCTTGAAGGAGGTGTTCAGCGCAACGAACCAGGCAATCGGACTATAAGGCTTTATCACCCTCACTTAGCCATAGGAGTTTGACAAAAGAAAGGTAGGCGCAGCCCCTGGTGTTCGGAAGACCGCACTAGGGGCTTTATAAGCACCTGATCGGGGAAAAAACCAATCTATCGCACGCTGCATTAGTTATCGCATAATGCGAAAGAAATCCTTAAAGATTTTGTAACCTCTCGAACAGCTGACCAGCTCTCGCCGCATCATGACAGTCAGTTTTCGGCTTTCTCTACTGAGGTGCTCGTCCGGAATAACTGGGACACAATTGCAATAGTTCTCCCCTTACTGCCCTAGCCGATATAGCGGAACGTATGGTAGCAAGCACAGGAGCCGGGCAACCCAACTATTGACCCAAGACATGATTCAGAGCTGATACATATAATGCTATAAGTTTGGGGTGCCGAACGACCGTGAGGGTGTTCGGACTTTCTTGCCGTATTATGGGTACAACGAAGCCCCTGGCATACTAAGGCGTACCGTAGTGTATGGCTGCTACTTGAAAAAAAATATCAATAAGGAAGAACAGCAAGTAAGCGTCATATAAAGTCGCATGTTGTAATTGAATAATATGTCGAGGCGTACGAATACAAGTAGTGCGATAAAAAGAAACATGACTTCGGAACCTGCTGAGACCAGGGGGCTGTGTGCGGATCCGGAGAATAATCGGATGATCATCAATGGGAATATCCAAGGATTCCCTTACGCGTTCGAGCTGTTTCCCTCCTTGGTATGTCCGTCCCTTCATAGGTCCGGTCGCCAGGTTGCCAGTGATGGCCTAGAGAAAAGTGGACCTGAAAAGAAAATGCAAGAAATGTTTGTGTGCCACGGAGTGGTTAAGTCGCATTGTGGGGCATAACCTAGCTTTGCCTCCGCCTATTGCCAAAGTGGTTAATTGAGCTCTTGACGAGCTAGGCTATCCTGCCGCGGAGTAGTTCAGAATCTTTTGACGGTGTCCGGGAGCCTGGCCGTCAAATGAATGTTCGATTTAAAAGGGTCGCTCTGCGCTTCTACTGCTAAGGCGACAGTATGCTCTTCGGTACGGAGGGAGCGTTCAACCTAGTCATATTATGATGTCGTGTGGACTGGGCATCTTGAGCTTAAGATAAGCGTAGTGTGGCACCGCGTTGAATCGAGCAAACGCGGTTCGTCCGAGCAGTGTGTGATAGCTACTGCAAAAAGGGACGATATCAAAGATTAACTCTTCGTTGCGGGAATTATCAGGAGGTCCGAAGAATACTTCCAGAGTGATGGAGCCTGTACAGCGGACCTCAACACCTGGTATGACACCTTTAAAGGTGGTTTTAGTGGGTTTGTCTTTGAAGGATCGACATCCATCTTGCGCACTGTGTCCTGATAAAGCAGGTTCAAGCTGTTGCCTCCGTCCATAAGGACTCGCATGAGGTGGAATCCATCAATTATTGGGTCAAGGACTAGTGCGGCTGAGCCACCATGACGAATACTGGTTAGATGGTCCCTGCGATCAAAGGTGATCGGACAGGAAGACCATGGGTTGAACTTTGGGGCGACTGGCTCCATCGCGTAGACGTCCCTTAGTGCGCGCTTCTGCTCCCGCTTGGGAATATGGGTGGCGTATATCATATTTACCATTTTGACTTGGGGGGATTTCTTCTGTCCCCCTGTGTTCGGTGGCTGGGGCTCCTCGTCGTCATAATTATGCGACCCCTTTTCCTTGTTTTCGGCATTTAGTTTGCCGGCCTGTTTAAATACCCAACATTCTTTGTTGGTATGGTTGGCTAGTTTATCGGGGGTGTCGTGGATTTGACATGGACGATCGAGTATGCGGTCCAGACTGGACGGACCCGGATTGTTTCTTTTAAATGGCGTTTTCCATTGACCGGACTTGGAGCCACTAAATCCGGCATTGACGGTCGTGCCTTCGGCGTTATCGCCATTATTGCGACGCTTGTGTCTGTTGCGTCAGGGCTTGCTGTCGCCATCTCTGGCGTCTGAAGTGCCAGGATTTCTTTATGTGTTGTTGCTACGAGCCAGCCAGCTATCCTCGCCCGCACAAAAGCGGGTCATGAGTATCATAAGGGCTGCCATGGACTTCGGCTTCTCTTGGACGAGGTGTCGGGCGAGCCACTTGTCACGGATGTTATGCTTAAAGGCTGCTATGGCTTTGGCATCCAGACAGTCGACGATTTGGTTCTTTTTAGTTAAGAACCGAGTCCAGAATTTCCTGGCTGACTCTCCGGGCTGTTGGGTTATGTGACTTAAGTCATCAGCGTCCAGTGGTCGCACATAAGTGCCCTAAAATTTGTCAAGGAATGCGTCTTCCAGGCACTCCCAACTGCCAATGGAGTTTCCCGGCAAACTATTCAGCCAGTGCTGAGGTGGTCCCTTGAGTTTTAGTGGGAGGTACTTGATGGCATGGAGATCATCGCCGCAGGCCATGTGAATGTGGAGAAGGAAATCTTCAATCCATACCGCGGGGTTTGTTGTCCCATCATATGGTTCGATGTTTACGGGTTTAAACCCTTCTGGGAATTCATGCTCCATTACTTCATGAGTGAAGCATAGGGGGTGTGCGGCACCTCTATGCCGGGCTACATCGTGACGCAGTTCGGATGAATCTGGTCTGCTGTATTCGGCCCGGACGGATTTGTATTTAGTATATCTGGTGTGGCAGTCATTGTCACGTGTTGGGGCGCGCCCCCGTGATCCATAGATCGATCTTGACTGTCCTTCTTTGTTTTCCAATTCGTCTCGCAGGTCATGCGTGTAGCCCCGGGCCTTCATGTTTCTATTTGTTCGGCGACGGGGTGCGGGCTGGTGTTCGGACTGATATGTTGCTTTGTCTCGGCCACGAGGTGGTCGGTCAGACACATCCTGCACTGTTAGTATAGGCTCTAGTGCCTTGTCCTCGAATTGAGGTAACAACTTGCGCCTCGGGTAACTTTTGGTTGGGCGCTCGAGTCCGTATTCCTCGGCTGCCAGGACCTCAGTCCATCTATCAGTGAGCAGATCTTGATCAGCTTGAAGCTGCTGCTGTTTTTTCTTCAGGCTCTTTGCAGTGGCTATAAGCCGGCGCTGGAAGCGCTCTTGCTCGACGGGATCCTTAGGCACGGTAAATTCTTCGTCGTCGAGGCTCACCTCGTCTTCGAAGAGGGGCATGTAATTGTCATCCTCCAAGTCTTCATTCATGGCTTGTTGATAACCCGCAAGTGTAGGGGATCGCAATAGTTTTCGATAAGTAAGAGTGTCGAACCCAACGAGGAGCTAAAGGTATAATAAATATCCCCTCAAGTTCTATCGACCACCGATACAACTCTACGCATGCTTGGCGTTCGCTTTACCTAGAACAAGTATGAAACTAGAAGTACTTTGTAGGTGTTGTTGGATAGTTTCGCAAGAAAGTAAAGAACACGTAAATATAAACTAGGGGCTGTTTAAATAAAGATGAAAAAAGTAAATATAGCGAGTGTGGAAAAGTGGTGGTAGGAGTTGTGAAATTTTCCCTAAGCAATTGACTATGTTACTAGACCGGTAATCACTATTGCATTTCTATTTGAGGGAGAGGCATAAGCTAACATACTTTCTCTTCTTGGATCATATGCACTTATGATTGGAACTCTAGCAAGCATCCGCAACTACTAAAGATTCATTAAGGTAAAATCCAACCATAGCATTAAAGTATCAAGTCCCCTTTATCCCATACGCAACAATCTACTTACTCGGGTTTGTGTTTCAGTCACTCACGCAACCCACTATAAGCGAATCATGAACGCATTGCAACACCCTACAGCGGGAATCCCTCACGCTTGCACGACACAGAGGGCACCATAGGACAGCACCAATAATAAAACATGCAACTCAAACCAATCATAGCAATTCATAAATCACCAATAGGACAATACAAATCTACTCAGACATCATAGGATGGCAACACATCATTGGAAAATAATATGAAGCATAAAGCACCATGTTCAAGTAGAGGGTACAGCGGGATGCGGGAGAGTGGACCACTGGATATAGAAGGGGGAAAGTTATGGAGATGTTGGTGAAGATGACGGCGGTGTTGGTGAAGATCGCGGTGATGATGATGGCCCCCGGCAGCGCTCCGGCGCCACCGGAAGCAAGGGGGAGAGAGGGCCCCTTCTTCTTCTTCTTCCTTGACCTCCTCCCTAGGTGGGAGAAGGGTTTCCCCTCTGGTCCTTGGCTCCCATGGCTTGGGAGGGGCAAGAGCCCCTCCAAGATTGGATCTATCTCTCTGTTTCTGCATTCTCTATTTCTGCCCCTTCACTGTTTCCTTTATATCTGGAGATCCGTAACTCTGATTGGGGTGAATCTTTCGGCCAGATTTTTCTCATAAAATTAGATTTCTTGCGGCAAAAGTAGAGCCTCAACAGTCGTACGGGTGGCCCACGAGAGCCCAGGGGTAGGAGCGCGCCCCCTGTCTCGTGGCCACCCCGGACACTGTTTCGCGTTGATTCTTCCTTCGGAAAATCCCAAATTTTCCAAATAATTCTCCGTCCATTTTTATCCTGTTTGGATTCCGTTTGATATTGGTTTTCTGCGAAACATAAAACATGCAACAAACAGGAACTGGCATTGGGCACTGGATCAATATGTTATTCCCAAAAAATAGTATAAAAAGTTGCGAAAAGTATATAAAAGTTGAATAATATTAGCATGGAACAATCAAAAATTATAGATATGACGGAGACATATCAGCATCCCCAAGCTTAATTCATGCTCGTCCTCGAGTAGGTAAATGATAAAAAAAAGATAATTTTTGATGTGGAATGCTACCTAGTATAATCTTGATCATGTGTCTAATCATGGCATGAATATTAAGACATGAGTGATTCAAAGCAATAGTCTATCATTTGACATAAAAACGATAATACTTCAAGCGTACCAATAAAGCAATCATGTGTTTTCAAAACAACAAGGCCAAAGCAAGCTTATCCCTACAAAATCATACAGTTTGGCCATGCTTCATCTTCGTCACACAAAAATGCTCCCATCATGCACAACCCCGATGACGAGCCGAGCAATTGGTTCATACTTTTTAACGCGCTTCAGCTTTTTCAACCCTCACACAATACATGAGTGCAAGCCATGGATATAGCACTATAGGTGGAATAGAATATAATGGTGGAGGTTTACATGGAGAAGACAAAAAAGGAGAAAGTCTCACATCGACGCGACTAATCAACGGGCTATGGAGATGCCCATCAATTGACATCAATGCGAGGAGTAGGGATTGCCATGCAACAGATGCACTAGAGCTATAAGTGTATGAAAGCTCAAACTGAAAACTAAGTGGGTGTGCATCCAACTTGCTTGCTCATGAAGACCTAGGGCATTTGAGTAAGCCCATCGTTGGAATATACAAGCCAAGTTCTATAATGAAAAATTCCCACTAGTATATGAAAGTGACAACATAAGAGACTCTCTATATGAAGAACATGGTGCTACTTTGAAGCACAAGTGTGGAAAAAGGATAGTAACATTGCCCCTTTTCTTTTCTTTTCTTTTCTTTTCTTTTTTTTTCTTTTTTTCTTTTTCGGTGGGCTTCTTTGGCCCCCTTTTTTATTTAGGCTTCTTTGGCCTTTCCTTTTTTTTTCTTTTTTTCTTTTTTTTCATGGAGCAATGCTCTATAATGATGATCATCACACTTTTATTTACTTACAACTCGATATTACAACTCGATACTAGAACAAAGATATGACTCTATATGAATGCTTCCGGCGGTGTAACAGGATGTGCAATGATCTAGCGTAGAAATGACATCAAAAAATGGACAATCCATGAAAACATCATGCTAGCTATCTTACGATCATGCAAAGCAATATGAAAATAAATGCTCAAGTCATGTATATGATGATGATGGAAGTTGCATGGCAATATATCTCGGAATGGCTATGGAAATGCCATGATAGGTAGGTATGGTGGCTGTTTTGAGGAAGATATAAGGAGGCTTATGTGTGATAGAGTGTATCATATCACGGGGTTTGGATGCACTGGCGAAGTTTGCACCAACTCTCGAGGTGAGAAAGGGCAATGCACGGTACCGAAGAGGCTAGCAATGATGGAAAGGTAAAAGTGCGTATAATCCATGGACTCACATTAGTTATAAAGAACTCATATACTTATTGCAAAAGTTTATTAGCCCTCGAAGCAAAGTACTACTACGCATGCCCCTAGGGGGATAGATTGGTAGGAAAAGACCATCGCTCGTCCCCAACTGCCACTCATAAGGAAGACAATCAAAGAAACACCCCATGCTTCAAATTTGTCACACAACGGTTACCATACGTGCATGCTACGGGACTTGCAAACCTCAACACAAGTGTCTCTACAATCCACAACCACCCACTAGCATGACTCTAATATCACCACCTTTATATCGCAAAACTATTGCAAGGAATCAAACATATCATATTCAGCGATCTACAAGTTTATGTAGGATTTTATGACTAACCATGTGAATGACCAATTCCTGTCATCTCTCTAAATAGATATAAATGAAGCAAGAGAGTTTAATTCTTTCTACAAAAGATATTCCCACGCTCTAACAAATAAAAGTGAAGCAAAAGAGCATTCTACAAATGGTGGTTTTCTATGTGAAGAGAAACAGGCAATCCAGACTTCAAATGATATAAGTGAAGCACATGAAGCATTCTATAAAGCCATACTCAAAAGATATAAGTGAAGTGCAATGAGCATTCTATAAATCAATCAAGGACTATCTCATACCAGCATGGTGCATAAAAGAAAAATGAAAACTAAATGCAAAAGACGCTCCAAGACTTGCACATAATGCACGAACGAAACGAATTCGAAAACATACTGATACTTGTTGAAGAAAGAGGGGATGCCTTCCAGGGCATCCCCAAGCTTAGATACTTGAGTCTCCTTGAATATTTACTTGGGGTGCCTCGGGCATCCCCAAGCTTGAGCTCTTGCCTCTCTTCCTTTTCCTCATATCGAGACATCCTCGATTAGACACTACATCCACACAAAACTTCAACAGAAAACTCGGTAAGATCCGTTAGTATAATAAAGCAAATCACCACTCTAAGTACTGTAGAAAACCAATTCATATTTTGTTTTTGCATTGTGTCTAATGTAACATAACTTTTTCATGGCTTAATCCACTGATATAAATTGATAGTTTCATCAAAACAAGCAAACTATGCATCAAAAACAGAACCTGTCAAAAACAGAACAGTCTGTAGAAATCTGAACATTCACCATACTTATGGCACCCAAAAAATTCTACCAAAATTAGGAAAAAAAAAGTTGTACAGAAAGACAGTGCAAAAGGAATCATACCCACTTGAGGTTCCAGTTAAAAATGTAAAATCGCAGACTACAGCCAAAGTTTCTGTCCTGCACCGTACAAACCAACAAGCATTGTAAACATCCTAAAGGCAAACCTTGGCACATTATTTTTATAATACAATGGAATTGTACAAGGGGATAATTATTTTTGATGAAAAAGTTTCTGTAATCAAGATTCACAAAGTTTCCGTGAGCATGAACAAAGTTCAAGGAGCTCTCCCACTTCAACAATGCTTGTCTCTCTCACTTTCACTTTCCTTTTTGAAAAGTTTTTAGGTTCCCCTCTTTATTTTTTTGTTTTTAAACTATATAAAAGCACTCAACAGAAATAAATGACTCGCTAAAACTTCCGGGTTGTCTCCCTGGCAGTTCTTTCTTTAAAGCCATTAAGCTAGACATTTAGTGCTCAAGTAATGAATCCACCCGGATCCCAAGGTATATCAAAGCCAATTCTAATTAACAATGATTTGTAATTTAGTAGTGAGCACAAAGTATTATATATCAAGCAAAAACAAAGTCTAACTCTCTTCCTATGCATCGGCATGTCATAAAAGAACAATTCATGCACACATAATAAAGGCCAACGCATAGTATAAGCAGTTTCTTGCAATTTCATAGTATGGGAAACATAGAGAGGTGGAGACATAGTTCCTCTCTCATAATAATTGCAAGTAGGAGCAGCAAGCACATGCATATTACATTCATCAAAATCATCATGTGCAATGGTAAAAGGCAACCCATCGATATAATCCTTAATAAGCACAAACTTCTCTGGTATAGTGTAGTTTGGAGAATTCAAAAAGATAATAGGACTATCATGCGTGGGTGCAATAGCAACAATTTCATGTTTAACATAAGGAACTATAGCAAGTTCATCTCCATAAGCATAATCCATATTGGCATCTTGGCCACAAGCATAACAAGCATCATCAAAAAGGGATATTTCAAACAAATTCAAGGGATCATAGCAATCATCATAGCAACCATCCTTCGGTAAGCACGAAGGGGAATTAAACAATGTATGAGTTGAAGAGTTACTCTCATTAGAAGGTGGGCACGGGTGATCAATCCGCTCTTCCTCCTTTTGTTCTTCGCTCTCCTCGTCATCTTTTTCATCCAATGAGCTCACAGTTTCATCAATTTCTTCTTCCATTGCTTCCTGCAAAATATTAGTCTCTTCTTGGACAGCGGAGAATTTCTTCATAAAAGCATTAATATAGTAATTGTATTCATAATTTTCATAGCAATATCTAAGTATAGCTAAATTTCCAGGTCTACAAACTGAATCATCAAAATCATCAAAAGCTTTAAAAATAGATTCAATCTCATAAGCACCCATAAAAGCAACAAATTCTTCTATTTGTTCCACATCATAGTAATCATATCTACCATTAGCATAAGAAGCTAAGGTTTCATTATCATTGAATTTGCATGAAAAGGGAAGGTGTGGATCCTTCATCCTAGAGCAACAAGTATAATCATGCATCACGCATAGTTGACGAGCATACCAACGCAAAATAATAAATTGATCCCATAATAGTTTCCCTTTTTGTGTTGAGCGATAATCCCTAAAGTATTCACGTTCATCCAACGTGTATCCCATTATAAAGTTGAATGGGGTTTTCTCAGGATTATCAAAGTAGTACATAATATCTTTCACATAATGAGAATCGGGGGTTTTAGGAGTTACCCCATCTACATGAGTAGCAAGTACCTCTAATTTTTTTGGTATTTCGTGTTCCATATCCATAACTAAAGATAGAGAACAACTCAGAACAGCAAATAAAAATTACTTAGTGATAAAGCAAACAAGCACACACGAGAATATTCACCCCACGCTATTGCTCCCCGGCAACGGCGCCAGAAAAAGGTCTTGATAACCCACAAGTGTAGGGGATCGCAACAGTTTTCGATAAGTAAGAGTGTCGAACCCAACGAGGAGCTAAACATAGAATAAATATCCCCTCAAGTTCTATCGACCACCGATACAACTCTACGCACGCTTGGCGTTCGCTTTACCTAGAACAAGTATGAAACTAGAAGTACTTTGTAGTTGTTGTTGGATAGTTTTGCAAGAAAGTAAAGAACACGTAAATATAAACTAGGGGTTGTTTAAATAAAGATGCAAAAAAGTAAATATAGAGAGTGTGGAAAAGTGGTGGTAGGAGTTGTGAAATTGTCCCTAAGCAATTGACTATGTTACTAGACCGGTAATCACTATTGCAATTCTATTTGAGGGAGAGGCATAAGCTAACATACTTTCTCTTCTTGGATCATATGCACTTATGATTGGAACTCTAGCAAGCATCCGCAACTACTAAAGATTCATTAAGGTAAAACCCAACCATAGCATTAAAGTATCAAGTCCCCTTTATCCCATACGCAACAATCTACTTATTCGGGTTTGTGTTTCAGTCACTCACGCAACCCACTATAAGTGAATCATGAACGCATTGCAACACCCTACAGCGGGAATCCCTCACACTTGCACGACACGGAGGGCACCATAGGACAACACCAATAATAAAACATGCAACTCAAACCAATCATAGCAATTCATCAATCACCGATAGGGCAATATAAATCTACTCAGACATCATAGGATGGCAACACATCGTTGGAAAATAATATGAAGCATAAAGCACCATGTTCAAGTAGAGGGTACAGCGGGATGCGGGAGAGTGGACCGCTGGATATAGAAGGGGGAAGGTGATGGAGATGTTGGCAAAGATGACGGCGGTGTTGGTGAAGATCGCGGTGATGATGATGGCCCCCGGCGGCGCTCCGGCACCACTGGAAGCAAGGGGGAGAGAGGCCCCCTTCTTCTTCTTCTTCTTCCTTGACCTCCTCCCTAGGTGGGAGAAGGGTTTCCCCTCTGGTCCTTGGCTCCCAGATTGGATCTCTCTGTTTCTGTGTTCTCTATTTATGCCCCTTCACCGTTTCCTTTATATCTGGAGATCCGTAACTCCGATTGGGGTGAATCTTTCGCCCAGATTTTTCTCATAAAATTAGCTTTCCTGCGGCAAAAGTAGAGCCTCAACCACCTTACGGGTGGCCCACGAGAGCCCAGGGTGCGCCCAGGGGTAGGGGGCGCGCCCCCTGTCTCGTGGCCACCTCGGACACTGTTTCGCGTTGATTCTTCCTCCGGAAAATCCCAAATATTCCAAAATAATTCTCTGTCCGTTTTTATCCCGTTTGGATTCCGTTTGATATTGGTTTTCTACGAAACATAAAACATGCAACAAACAGGAACTAGCACTGGGCACTGGATCAATATGTTAGTCCCAAAAAATAGTATAAAAAGTTGCCAAAAGTATATAAAAGTTGAATAATATTGGCATGGAACAATCAAAAATTATAGAGATGATGGAGACGTATCACTTGTTCATCGGGGCTAGCTTGCCCATCCTCCCGTCCGGCCTTTTCGAAGCTTGGCTGGGCGGGATTGTTTTCGTCTTCGGCATCATCCAGAGTGCTATTGTCTCTTGTGCCGGTATCGCTGTTTCTACCCTGGCATGGTTTAGAGCGGCGTCACTGACGTCGGCGCTTCGGCTGTTTCTCAGGAGGATTATCCTCCGTTGCATCCTTTTGATCCTCGCCATTGTTTTCTTTGGGTGTGTCCACCATATATATATATGTCATATGATGAGGTGGCTGTCCAGCACCCTGTGGGCGGTGGTTCTTGTTTTTCTCCGGAATCGTCATCCATACTGTTGATGTCTTCGGAGTCGAAATCAAGCATGTCGGTTAAGTCGTCGACAGTGGCTATTAAGTGGGTGGTTGGGTGGGTAACAAATTCCTTCGTCGTCCGCTTCCCACTCAAGCCGGACATAGTTCGACCAAGAGTCTCCTGACAAGGAGAGATATTTTAATGAGTTTAGCACGTCGCCCAAGGGCGAGTGTTGAAAGATGTCCGCAGAGCTAAACACCAAGATCGGTGCCTAGTTAGATCCGATGGGCGCGGATACGCGTGGTTCGGAGCCTATGGCCGGAGACGACGCCGAGGGTCCGATAACACATACCTCATTGGAAGTGAAATCTGTGTTCGGCTCTATCCCATTGAGTGTGCGGCTTCCGTGGCAGGGTCCATCCTCCCGTCCTCGGATGGCACGATCTGAACTGGATCTAAAGCCAGGGCAGCTGCAGGTGCAATCTCCGGAACGCCGTCCGATGGCAGATCTAGGTCATGCTCATCGTGGTTGTAGGGTGCACCTGTCATGGGCTCGAATCTGTCAAAGATCAAGTCTCCGCAGATGTCGGCAGTGTAGTTCCAACTTCCAAACCTGACCTGATGGCCAGGGCGTAGCTATCGATCTGCTCCAGATGGCCAAGCGAGTTGGCCCGCAGTGCGAAGCCGCCGAATACGAAGATCTGTCCGGGGAGGAAAACCTCACCCTGGACCGTGTCGTTGTAGATGATTGAAGGAGCCATCAAGCCTTATGGTGAAGACACAGTGGAACTCTCAATGAAAGCACCAACATCGGTGTCAAAACCGGCGGATCTCGGGTAGGGGGTCCCGAACTGTACGTCTAAGGCTAATGGTAATAGGAGGCGGGGGACACGATGTTTACCCAGGTTCGGGCCCTCTCTATGAAGGTAATACCCTACTTCCTGCTTGATTGATCTTGATGATATGAGTATTACAAGAGTTGATCTACCACGAGATCGTAGAGGCTAAACCCTAGAAGCTAGCCTATGATTCTGATTGTCGTTGTCCTACGGACTAAACCCTCTGGTTTATATAGACACCAGAGGGGGCTAGGGTTACACAGAGTCTGTTACAGAGAAGGGAATCTACATATCCGAATTGCCAAGCTTGCCTTCCACGCAAAGGAGAGTCCCACCCGGACACGGGATGAAGTCTTCAATCTTGTATCTTCGTAGTCCATCAGTCCGACATAAGCATATAATCCGGCTGTCTGAGGACCCCCTAATCCAGGACTCCCTCACCCGGTGCGCCCTAAGGGGCTGGGCGCGCCCCCACCCTCATGGGCCCCTCGTTTCTCCACCGACGTACTTCCTTCACCTACATATACTCCCGTACCTTGAAAACATCCAGGAGCACCACGAAAACCTAATTCCACCACCGCAACCTTCTGTTTCCGCGAGATCCCATCTTGGAGCCTTCGTTGGTGCTCCGTCGGAGGGGGAATCGACCATGGAGGGCCTCTACATCATCTTCAAGGCCTCTCCGATGAGTTGTGAGTAGTTTACCACAGACCTTCGGGTCCATAATTATTAGCTAGGTGGCTTCTTCTCTCTGTTTGAATCTCAATACCAAGTTCTCCTCGATCTTCTTGGAGATCTATTCGATGTAACTCTTTTTGCGGTGTGTTTGTCGAGATCCGATGAATTGTGGGTTTATGATCAAGTTTATCTATGAGAAGTATGTAAATCTCCTCTGAATTCTTTTATGTATGATTGGTTATCTTGCAAGTCTCTTCGAATTATCAGTTTGGTTTGGCCTACTAGATTGATCTTTCTTGCAATGGGAGAAGTGCTTAGCTTTGGGTTCAATCTTGCGGTGTCCTTTCCCAGTGACAGCAGGGGCAGCAAGGCACGTATTGTATTGTTGCTATCGAGGATAAAAAGATGGGGTTTATATCATATTGCATGAGTTTATCCCTCTACATCATGTCATATTTCTTAATGTGTTACTCTGTTCTTCATGAACTTAATACTCTAGATGCAGGCAGGAGTCGGTCGATGTGTGGAGTAATAGTAGTAGATGTAGAATCATTTCGATCTAGTTGTCACGGACGTGATGCCTATATACATGATCATGCCTAGATATTCTCATAACTATGCACTTTTCTATCAATTGCTCGACAGTAATTTGTTCACCCACCGTAATACTTATGCTATCTTGAGAGAAGCCACTAGTGAAACCTATGGGCCCCGGGTCTATCTTATATCATATAAGTTTTCCATCTACTTTTATTTGCATCTTTTACTTTCCAATCTATATCATAAAAATACCAAAAATATTTATCTTATCATATGATCTCTATTAGATCTCACTTTCGCAAGTTACCGTGAAGGGATTGACAACCCCTTTATCGTGTTGGTTGCGAGGTTCTTGTTTGTTTGTGTAGGTGCGTGGGACTTTTGAGGAGCCTCCTACTGGATTGACACCTTGTTTTTCAAAAACTAAGGGAAATACTTACGCTACTTTGCTGCATCACCCTTTCCTCTTCAAGGGAAAAACCAATGCATGCTCAAGAGGTTGCACCTCTCCCTTTGGACCCTCTTCAGGCCGTGTTCGGACTCTGAGTCCGAACTAACTGAGACAGTTATCTTCCCCCTCTTTGGTGTCGCTCCCTCCAGATTCTAGGAGGCTGTCCTCTTCCTCCTCCTCGTCTTGCGTGGAGAGTCGCTCTCAACCTCCTCCTCCTCTTCGTCCTCGTCTTCCTTGTGAGAGGAGATGGTCTCGGTCTCTCCGGATACTGCATCCATAGGACCTTTGCATCAAGGCCCGTCCTTGGGCCCCTTTCCCTTCTTCTTGGTCTTCTTCTCCGGCGCCTGATAGCGCGCTAGGACCAACATATCCTCCAGCCGAGGAGTGTCTGGTCTTCGGGTAACGGAGTCGGACTCTTAGTCCGCTCCGACTTCTTGGTCCAGCCCTGCAGAGAGTTGGGCTGATAAGTTTTGTATTGATCGAATATATAGACCAGATATATCTTCGGAAAATTAACACTTACCGAAGTGGCCGGATTCTTGGCGTCGAGGCCGATGCCTTCGGTCTCCATCGGCCAGCTCTTCTACACCTTGAAGAGTAGCTTCCACATTCCCTCATGCATTGTGCCAAGGAAATGATGTAGAGTCCGCGGCTCCTCTGGATTGAACTCCCACATGGGAAAGTCCGGCGCTGGCAGGGGAGGATGCAGCGGAAGAGCATAATCTGCACTATGTTGGTTAAACTAACATTTTTTTCTCAACACATTAGTGATACGCGTTTGCAGCATTTGCACCTCCGTCTGAGACCCCCAGTCGAGGCCCTTTGTGGTCCAGGAGATGAGCCTCATGGGGGGTCCGGATCTGAACTCTAGAATCGCCGCCCACTTGGTGCGGCGCGGCTCAGTGATATAAAACCACTCTTGTTGCCATATCTTGACGGTCTCAACGAAGGCCCCCTTGGGCCATGTGGCATTGGGCAGCTTGCTTATCATGGCCCCACCACGGTCTGCATGTTGCCCGTCGACCACCTTCGGCTTCACATTGAAGACTTTCAGCCATAGGCCGAAGTGTGGGGGGGATGCGGAGAAGAGCCTCACACACGACGATAAACATCGAGATGTGGAGGAAAGAGTTCGGGGCTAGATCATGGAAATCTAGCCCGTAATAGAACATGAGTCCCCGAAAGAAGGGGTGGAGTGGAAAACCTAACCCTCTAAGGAAATGGGGGAGGAAGACGACCCTTTCGCCGAGTTCCGAAGAGGGAATGATCCGACCCTTGGGGGGAGCCTATGCGCGATGGTTGCGGCGAGGTATCCCGCACTCCGGAGATCCTTTATATCCTTCTCCGTGATGGAGGAGCCCTCCTACTTGCCCTTGGAACCCGATCTGGCCATGGTCGGAGGAGGTGGTGGTGGTGATGAGGAAGACAGAAACTTTTCGGGCGCTGAGAGCTTGAGAGATTGCAAGGCTAAGGAGACTGGAAGGCGTGGGGAAGAAAGGAGAAATCCATTGCCCTCTTATAGGCGGTAAAAATGCCAACCCCCCCCCCCCCACACACACACACTTACACCTTGAAGCTCGCCTGTTCCCAATGAAAGCATGCGCCATAAACTGTTGGATTACCCAAATTTTATTGATGAGCAATCCCATATTAAGTAAGAACGATCTCTCTTTTGACAGGACGAGCCAATGGGGTTTGGCCTCAAAACATGGAACACGGGATGTGAAAGCGGTTCAAAACATCAAAGGGTCAAGCCTGACGCTTTACCGAAAAAAGTTGTCAGTAAAAGACACGATTCTTATTTTTTATATATCCTGCCTTCACGGCTAAGGGTTGTGTTAATTATGCAAGGCCGGATACAATTCTTTTAGGAGGAAAGCTGACGTATATTGTTCAAGGAACCCACCTCGCAATGCCGAAGATAATCTGCGTGCCGAGCACGTCGTCATTGAAGACTGGTTCAGGGGCTACTGAGGGAGTCCTGGACTAAGGGGTCCTCGGGCGTCCGGTCTATTGGACATGGGCCGGCCTGATGGGCCATCAAGATGCAAGGCAGAAGACCACCTCTCGTGTCTGGTAGGGACTCCCTATACGTGGATGGCAAATTCAGGTGTCTAGATATGCTATTTCCTTTCTGTTAAACCGACTTTGTACAACCCTAAGCCCCTTCGGTATCTATATAAACCGGAGGGTTAGATCGAAGGCAGGATCACAACATCGATAGGCTAGCCAAACTAGGGTTTAGCCATTACGATCTCAAGGTAGATCAACTCTTGTAACCCCTATACTCATCAAATATAATCAAGCAGGAGTAGGGTTCTACCTCCATTAAGAGGGCCTATCGTGGTGGGCACACGACAGATGCCAAGGGATGGCTAAAGAGAGGAGGAGGCTCGAGGGCGCTGGTGGGATCCAGAGGCGAGGTTGGCATGCGCGGGCGCGGGACACCGGACATACCCAGGTTCGGGGCTCTCCGGAGAGATAACACCCCTAGTCCTGCCGAGTTTAGTTGGATGATCGATGGTACAATGTTGCTCCTGGAGCTGTATGGAGGAGGAAGGAAGTTGGCCAAGGCTTGGGCTGCTCCTTCTCCCCGGTGTCGCCGTTGGGTGGCTAGTCCTATGCCTGCTTGTGTTTCTCGTGTGTTTCTTACATATGTCTCGCTCTGCGTGCGTGCCTTGTAGGCGTAGGTTCCTGGGGGGGTTTATAGATCAACCCTCCCAGGGTTACAATGGTAATATGCCGAGTCGGTGGGTCCGTATTGTCGGTGCTCGGGGTACCAGGACTGGGTCCCGCTTGTGGGCTTGTGGTTCACCGGGTTCCCCTAGGTGCGGGCCCCGCATGCCTAGGGGGGGTTGTGCGCCGTCTTGTCGATCGCCAGGGCATGGCCGAGTCGAGTCGTGTACAGTGCTCTCCGTCAGGCTATCGCTTGCTGTCGTCAGCGGTGAGGGCGGGAGCACTGTAGCCACGCCAGCCCTGGTCAGTGGGTAGGTAAGGGGCACTATTGCCACATTCCGGCTGACCATAGGCATGGGTGGGAATACTGTTGTCTTGGTTATCAGTGGTTGAGGTCTCGCCCATCGTATGGCCTGGATGGGACGGGGGCTGACCCGTGGCTGGGTTGCCGTGGACGCCACGGGTGGGTTGGCTTGCTGGGGAAGCCTTGGCTGCGCTCGGTTGAGTTGTCTTGCACCAGTTGCTGTGGCTGGGTCGACGTACCTTGCCGGGTCGGAGAGTTTGGCTGGGTTGCGGGCCTTGCTGGGTCGAGCGACCCGGCCAAGCGCATATCGGTTTGCGGGGCAATGCGGGCCCTGCCGTTTTTGAAAAGGATTCGGGTTCCGTTGCCTGCCCGGGGTTCATCCCACCGACAGTAGTTCCCGAAGCTGTGAAGGTCTACCATCTTCGGATGAGTGGGCCTTCGCAGTTTCCCCATTGAGCAACGCGGATTCTGCGCGTGCCGGGTCCGGCAACACCCACTGTGTGCTGATTTTCTCGGAAACCGGATCGCGGCATCCCGGCCGTGGCGGGAATTGAGGAGTCCATCGAATCTTGAGGCAATCCCTTGGGCTTCGCGCAGGCGCCACGTGGCGCCTGGAAGTCGGAGGGGCCTGACAGGCCATGCGCGTGATGGGACCGGGCGACGGCTAGGGCCCACCGTCACGCGCGCGGATTTATTGCAGCGTCTGGGGGCCGGTTGCACTTCCCCGAGCAGTTAGTACGCGTGTACGTGCACACTTATTGCGGGGTAGTGGAACGGGCGCGTGTAGACGACCCCACTCCCCCACGTTTGAACCGGGGGTTATAAATTGAGGGGGGCAAGGGGGCGGCGGACATCATTCTCAGTCGCGCCCTCCTGTCCCCCTGCTCCTGCTCTGCTCTTTGCCACCGACGCACAGCTGCGCCCGCAGCCCCGAGCAGAGCTTCCTCCATCGTCCATCCTCTCTCTTCTTCTTCCATCGATGTCGCTGCCATCGGGCTCCTCGATGGGCTCGACCGTCACTACCGACAACATCACCCATCTTCGGTCTTCGCGGCGCCTGCCGCGGGAGACGGATGTCGGTGTCCGTCTGCCGCGCAGCGAGCAGAGGCCCCGGCCCAAGGGGCAGGAGCGCATCGTCTTCCTCATGCACTTCAAGCGTGGTTTAAGGCTGCCGGCGAGCACCTTCTTCTGCGTGTTCTTGGAGTTCTTCCGCACTCCAACCGCACCATCTTGGCGCCGGTGCCATCGTCCAGCACTCTGGCTTCGTGACCCTGTGCTAGGGGTACCTGGGGGTCGAGCCGACGATCGACCTCTAGGCGCGCTTCTTCTCCTTGAAGCAGCAGGGCCCGTCGCCCGGGGAGGTCGCCGACTGCGGCGCCGCCGTCATCTCGAAGCGGTCGGGGGAGGATTTCCTCAAGATCCCGCTCGAGGATTCTGCCAAGAAGTGGCAGAACTCCTTCTTCTACGTCTGCAACCTCGGTGCGGACCACATCAACCTCCCGCTCTTCGCCATTGTGCCACCACGGGCGAAAACAAACTGGGGCTACTCGCTCTGGCGCCTGTCGCAGGAAATCGTCAATCTCTGCGAGCGGGTGACGGTGATGAGGATGCAAGAGGGGCTCACCGGCACCGACCTCCTTGCCGCATTCATCACCCGCCAGGTTCTTCCTCTTCAGAGGCGCTCCTGCCTTATTGGCGAAATGATTGGTCTTCAGGACCCCAATCGCATAGGGTCGACGCGGCTGTCCGCGGAGCAAGTCGCGCGCGGCGTTAATGGCATCTCCAAGGCCAACCTTGGAGAAGGCTGGCGATTCGGCAAGGCGTCGTACAACCAGTCGAACCCGGCGCCGCAGGTGAGCGTCTAGTCCTCTTACTTTGCGTCCGCGCTTCTTCTTATTCGTCCTGATGCGACGCGGGAGATACTTCTGAATGTGAGTCGGCATCCTTACGCCCGAGCTCCGTCGCAGGTGGCGCCGGTGGCACCAGGGGAGCCCGCGGCTCACGGCGGCGAGGAGGTGGCCGAGTCCGACGCCGGCGCTGGGCGTCGCGCGGGTAAGTTTTGAATCTTTCCTTCTTCATTTTGCCTTGAATTATTGATCATGTTGCGGTGTAGGCGACGCTGACGCCGGTTGTTGGTGTAGCGGCGTTGGGCGGGGGAGGCGGCAACGCGGGCGGAGCCGGGTCCTCGCATGGGGCGGCGCCGAACCGCCCGCATGGAAAAGACAGCGTTGCGTCGCGACCCCGGCCCCCGAAGCGCACAGCGGACCTGGCTTAGCCTAGGAGGCCAGCCCAGAAGAAGCGCGGGAGGCCGACCCCTGTCCCAGTCTTGACGGGGTAAGCTTCATTTCCTGCTTGCGCCTGGATTTCTTGAGCCTGTCTTGTCTCTTCTTTGCTTATTCTGCCTTCTTCTTCAGGTCGCCCATTGCGCTGGTGTAACGCCCCGAGACCGACGCTCCAGAAGACTTCCAGCTACTCCGAGTTTCGTCGTGTGATTTGTTTTATTTGTTGCATTCATCCTTGCATCATGTGCATTGCATCATGTCATCATGCCATCATATCATTAATTTTTAAAACCTCAACTAAATAAATTGTATGGATCTTCGGTCCATTTAAATCGAGGGAAGGATGACTTCTCTTTATAACATACCCTCCCGATATTTAGGGAGCTATATTAAATATTTCTTTATTTTTGGAATCACCATAACACACTTGCAAATAATTCTCTATGCCTTTATTATCTTAATTCTTGATCTCCAACTCTGCCCATAAATTATTTCATCATTTTCCGGAGCTCCGCCAAAAATCACAACATTTTTGGACCTTCCCAAACCTCACTTCCTATTCAAATCATTTGAGTTTAAATCAAATGAGTTTGAATTCAATCTTTCAATCATGCCTCTTTCTATTTTCTTGGTACGAGCATATTTTTGTGAGTCCAAGGAAATTATCCCCTTGCGCATTTTTTCCCTAACCCTCCTTTTCTTTTCCTCTCTCTTTTTGCTTTTCTGTTAAAGAAAATATAAGAGAGAGAAGAGAGAGGTAAGCCCAGCCAGGCCTCTGGCCATTCTCCTCCCCACCAGGCCGGCCCAGTCTCCCTAGGCCCAAGGCCCAGCCGCCCCCACCAATCCCTCCTAACCCTAGCTAACCCTGCCCGATCCCCATCTCTTCCCCTCGTCCATACCCCGCCGCCAAGAGCCATCTCTCCCTCGTTCCCCCGCATCTCTCGCTCGATCTCCCTCCTCTCGATCTCACCCTCTCCCTCGCAGCCTCGCACCCGACCCCTCTCAGCCCCACGCCTTGCCTCCCATGGCGCCCGATCCATGGCCTCCTTTCCTTCCGTCGTTGTTCTCTTCAGCTCCGCAGCAACGCGCCCCGCTGCCGTTGCTCTTCTCGCGACCCCGTCGCCACCTCCTGCCACCGGCGCCCCGAGGACCCGCGCCGAGCCCCGCGGCTCCGCCGCCCACCCAGGGACCTCACGACCTACATCCGCCCCAGCTGCGCCCCTACATCGGGACCCCGTCCGCCTCTCCTCCCGTGCTCGATGCCACGGGCGCACACAAGGGCGCCTCCCATGCCCGCCGTTGCCCATTGCTGCTTCGGCCATGGCGCCACCTTGCTCCTCCCGCATCGAGCGCGCAACCCCGCGTCCCCGCCGGCTCCTGTCGCTGCCTCCTCCTTCCTCACCTGCGGCCTCCTCCTCGTCGCCCCGCGCCTCCCGGAGGGCCACCCTGCGCGCGACCCCGTCTCCTTGGCTGCCCAGCGCCGCTGCCTCGCCAGCTCCTCCGCTGGATCTCGCCTCTGTCAAAGACGGCAGCAGCAACAGCTGCACCTTCCCTGTTGTGGCCATCCTCTGCTCGTCTTGTCGCACGAAGACCCGTGTACCCGGAACGCCAAGACCCTTCCATGGATGCGTCAAGTACCCCTGCCTCCACAACCACCAAACCAGGAACGCCAAGTTCATCTACGAGAAACGTGTACGACTACATCCGAGGTGGATTTCGTCAAGTACCCCTTCGGATGCGCCGAGATCGACTACATGGTCCGCCAAGTACCTCTCCGAAAAACGTGTACCATCTACCGTCGCTCGAAGACCCGTGTACAACTACTTCCCACGACGACCCGAGAACGTCTACTTCCTCTACATCGTACCGAACTCGATCCGCCCCGAAAACGCACGCTTCAAAGGTATAACCGCCGAGAACGACCGCCGTGAACCGAATGCATGTGTTGAATGAGATGCTCGAGTTTTGCACCGTGATCGAATCGTCTTTGCGATGCCCCTCTTTTGCCGTGCCACCATCTTGTGGGAACCCGGAATTCGGGATCACCCCACCATCTTGCATGACTTGCTCACGTCACACTTCCTTTTGCACCGGTACCTCCATGAGTTACCGGGACCGGAATGTTGCCGTGGCATCATTTTCGGATTCGTCGCCGTGGCACCCTTTCGTTCCGCCATGGTGACAAATGCTTCATAACATGCTCATGTCAACATTTTCATAAAATTGCATAAAACTTGTATATGTCATCCGCATCATGATAACAACATTTAAAATGCTTAAACTTGTTGTTGCATTAAATTGCTAAATGCATATGGGGATTTACCGGATTTGTTGTTTTTATATCCGGCCCCATTTAAATTGTTTAGATGGTATAGTTTATATTATGCTTCACCTCTTGCCATGTTTAACAATAGTTAATATTGTTGGGTAGCTTAAACGAGAGATAACTAAATAATTGATGTGGTGTTCCGTCAACATGCACCTCGTTGCATATTGAGCTCCACTTAACTTGTAGTATTGTTTGTTGCACTTTGCCATGCCATGCCTCATTAAATCGGACATGCATCATACTTGTTTGTGCATCATGCCATGTTGATGTGTGGGTTGTTTACTATGTTGTGTGCTTCTTTTCCGGTGTTTGCTTCTTCGGGTTGGTTCCGATAACGTCGAGGTTGTGAGGATCCATTCGTCTACGTCCGTTTGTCTTCTTCATGGACTCGTTCTTCTTCCTTGCGGGATTTCAGGCAAGATGATCATACCCTCGAAATCACTACTATCTTTGCTATGCTAGTTTGCTCGCTCTTTTGCCATGCCAATGCTACGATGCCTACCACTTGCTTGTCAGCCACCCAAATTGCCATGTTCAACCTCTAACCCACCATGTCCTAGCAAACCGTTGATTGGCTATGTTACCGCTTTGCTCAGCCCCTCTTATAGCGTTGTTAGTTGCAGGTGAAGATCGAAGTTTTGTTCCTTGTTGGAACATGGAGATGTTGTTCCTTGTTGGAACATGTTTACTTGTTGGGATATCACAATATATCTTACTTAATTAATGCATCTATATACTTGGTAAAGGGTGGAAGGCTCGGCCTTATGCCTGGTGTTTTGTTCCACTCTTGCCGCCCTAGTTTCCGTCATATCGGTGTTATGTTCCCGGATTTTGCGTTCCTTACGCGGTTGGGCTATAATGGGAACCCCTTGACAGTTCGCCTTAAGTAAAGCTTCTCCAGCAATGCCCAACATTGGTTTTACCATTTGCCACCTAGCCTTTTCTTTCCCTTGGGTTCTGCAGACTCAAGGGTCATCATTTTTTAACCCCCCCGGGCCAGTGCTCCTCTGAGTGTTGGTCCGAACTAGAGTCCTGTGCAGCGCCCCCTCGGGGAAACTCGAGGTTTGGTTTTAGTTGTATGGAGCGCTCATCTGAGTGTGCCCTGAGAAAGAGATATGTGCAGCTCCTATCGGGATTTGTCGGCACATTCGGGCGGTGTTGCTGGTTTAGTTTTACCCTGTCGAAATGTCTTGTTGTACCGGGATACCGAGTCTGATCGGAGTGTCTCGGGTGGAGGTCTATTCCTTCGTTGACCGTGAGAGCTTGTGATGGGCTAAGTTGGGACACCCCTGCAGGGATTTGAACTTTCGAAAGCCGTGCCCGCGGTTATGGGCAGATGGGAATTTGTTAACGTCCGGTTGTAGAAAACCCGAAGTTGACCTTAATTAAAATACATCAACCGTGTGTGTAACCGTGATGGTCTCTTTCCGGCGGAGTCCGGGAAGTGAACACGGTTGTTGGAGTTATGCTTGACGTAGGTAGTCCAGGATCACTTCTTGATCATACTTTTATCGACCGTGCTTTGCCTTCTCTTCTCGCTCTCATTTGCGTATGTTTAGCCACCATATATGCTAGTCGTTTGCTGCAGCTCCACCTCATTACTCCATCCTTCCTATAAGCTTAAATAGTCTTGATCTCGCGGGTGCGAGATTGCTGAGTCCCCGTGGCTCACAGATACTTCCAAAAACCAGCTTGCAGGTGCTGATGAGTCTGTGCAAATGACGCAACCAAGCTCAGGAGGAGCTCGATGAAGATCTTGCCCTTTGTGTTGTTTCGTTCTAGTTGATCAGTAGTGGAGCCCAGTTGGGGTCGATCGGGGACCTTTGTCGCATTTGGGGTTCTTCTTTTATTTTGGTTCCGTAGTCGGACTTTGATTGTATCTGGATGATGTAATGCTTTATTCATGTAATTGTGTGAAGTGGCGATTGTAAGCCAACTATGTATCTCTTTCCCATATGTATTACATGGGTTGTGTGAAGATTACCTCACTTGCGACATTGCTTTCAATGCGGTTATGCCTCTAAGTCGTGCTTCGACACGTGGGAGATATAGCCGCATCGAGGGCGTTACAAGTTGGTATCAGAGCCTTCCCCGACCTTAGGAGCCCCATTGCTTGATCGTTTTTAGCGGCCGAGTTGTGTCTAGAAAAAAAATGTTTTGAGTCATTTAGGAATTATATATCAGAGAGTTTAGGAATTCTTTTTACTTCCCAGTCTCCTCATCGCTCTGGTAAGGCATCCCGACGTAGAGTTTTGACTCTTCTCTTCTCAAATTTCACTAAAAAAATTTTAGGATCACGCGGGTATCTTGGAATCGTTCCGATGGTTTTATGATGAGAACATTGTCTTGGTGCCTCCTGTCAGGGGTTTTGTGGAAGTGTCCCGGGGAGTTGAGCTCCGAGGTGTTGTCGTCACAATTTTAGCGTTGCAGTTCCGGAATACCTGAGTTTAGTACGCCGACATCGAAAATCTCTTTTATGCAGTTCGTTGGTGAGATAACCCCGATAACCCAGTACTGAGGTGAGTACGGGAGTATCGCCATAACTTGTATAACGGATGCTTTTCGAAGGTTGAGGTAGATGATTTCCGAAGGTTTCTTGGTTATGTGTTGAAGGATGGATACAGCTGGATGTAGGATTTGCTAGTTTGGGTGAGATATTATGCTTCCCCTATATCCCCAACACCTGATTGCATAACCGGAAAATTTCGGGAGTTTCATAGGTGGGAATTCAAGTAGCTCTTAGGATATCTTTTCGACAGATGTATGATATGAAATTGGGGTTCGACGTCTAGTGGTCCGCCTTTCCACGGTCGTTTTTAAAGTGGTCTCGTTGTGTCTTAAAGAGTCCTTGGCTATGCCGACTCGAGGACGCTTCGTATGTCATGTGCACTGCCTTGTACATGATGGTGATGTACGATCGAGCCCGTGTAGGCCCCACCACGAAAACTTCGGACGGAATCTCTATCATATGTTTGTTCCGGCTTATTCTGCAAGCCAGTCCTTTGTTTTTGTTTTGAGTTGTGGTATTCGAGTTGCTTCAATGTCAAGTGTTGATTCCATACCTTTCCGAAATGGTGTTCTCATACTCCGATGTGAATACCAATCCTTCTTGATCATCGAGTCTGTCTTGTCAATCCTTTTTTTTAACCGGTGTGTCTCTCCTCAAGTGGATCCGTTCACATCAACATTTGCAAGATCATTTATCACTTCTTCTCAACGGTGTTTGTTTCATCCGTCTCCAAGTTGCCTTTGTTTTTCCCACCCTCCCACCCCTTTTTCTTCAAGAACTCAGATTTCTTAATCGAGTATCCATTTTATTGATGGGAAGTTTCTCCATTCTTTTCCGTCAATGTTCTTATCCAGTGATTCTCATGAAGATTCTAATGGAGCTTCAAGTTCGTCATTCCTCATTCCTTTCTCTTCTCCGGTGGATTCAAGTCAAGATTTGTCGATTATATCCCCTTTTTCTCGTCTCAAATACCTTC
>NC_057804.1:125529111-125566590 GCF_018294505.1 Triticum aestivum
AATGTTCTTATCCGGTGATTCTCATGAAGATTCTAATGGAGCTTCAAGTTCGTCATTCCTCATTCCTTTCTCTTCTCCGGTGGATTCAAGTCAAGATTTGTCGATTATATCCCCTTTTTCTCGTCTCAAATACCTTCTCTTGACGGTGCTCCTCATATTTATTCATTTCTCGCTATTCTATTGTTCCGGAGTGCTCAAGATATCTCGAAGATTCGTGTTTCCACTCTGCATTCGTTCAAGCTCTTTCGAGATTGGTATCTCATTCAAGTCATTTAATTCAACCGGTGCAACATCTCTTTTAAATCTTTTCAACGGTGTTCTTTCGAGTGGGCCCTAACCCACAGGTCTTTTCCCAGGATCTTACCTGACTCTTCTAATTCTCCCGGAGATGTCCTTAAAATTCTTTTCGAAGTTTGACGTAAGAATGAGTTATCATCAGTCAAATGCCATCTCCTAGATCTTTCACAATTATTTTCATCGTTGGCTCAACCTCTTCGTTTTGATTCTTTCGGAGTGTCTAAATAATTCTTGGTGGTGTTTCTCGTTGTCATTCTCATCATTTGAAGACCGAAGAAGAGTTTCTCTTTAATCTTGCTCTATTCTCTTCAAGATTCATGGTGCTAGCTTGTTGCCATCCTCTCATAATTGTTTTGATCGTGAGAATTCTTTTCATCCATCCGGAGTTATTCAAGAGTCTTCTCAGTTTGTCATCCGGAGTCCATCAATTCAGATTTATTCATTCTCAGTTTGCAGTTATCATTCTCCGATCTTACCGGTGCCTTGTTCAAGTGATCTTTAATCGGCCCGTGCTCTCTTCGTTCTCATGTATCTAAATACCCTAAAGTATCTTCATTCATTTTGCAATTCTTCCCGGTGATTTGTGCATTTGCTACGTTCAATTTCAATTCTTATGGTGGTTCGTTCAAGAGTTTTCTTCCTTCGTGTATCATATCTATGCATTCGTGCTTTCTAAATTCTACCGGTGGATCGTTGAAGACTTTCTCAAGTTTGCGCAATATCTATCTTAATCCTTTCTACGAGAATAAGTAGTATGCCAAATCCGTTGCTTGTCATCAATTTTAAAATGGTGAAGGATAAGCATAATGTAATTCTTATTCTTGTTTCACCCAAGATATTAATTCCTTATTCCTGAGGCTCATCAAATTCTTGTTTCCATTTGTTCATCTTTCTTTACCGGAGTGCTGCCCGAATTTGGTCTTCCTTGATCCCCTTCCTTAACCGGAGTGGTTCCAATATATATCTTCCCTTCAACCTCAAGGTTTCGCAATGTTCTTTGTCTCTCTTTTCTAATGGAGTGTTTTCAACTTCGTTCATCTCCGTTGTATTCTTTTCTCGAAACGGCCTAACATTTTTCAAGGTTTGTGGTTTCACTCGTTTGTCAAAGAAGCAACTTAGTTTTATTTCTTCTCTTTCTTTTCCGTTGCCCCTCCGGTGCCATTCTAGATCTCGGGACGAGATCCTCTTGTAGTGGTGGAGTGTTGTAACGCCCCGAGACCGACGCTCCAGAAGACTTCCAGCTACTCCGAGTTTCGTCGTGTGATTTGTTTTATTTGTTGCATTCATCCTTGCATCATGTGCATTGCATCATGTCATCATGCCATCATCTCATTAATTTTTAAAACCTCAACTAAATAAATTGTATGGATCTTCGGTCCATTTAAATCGAGGGAAGGATGACTTCTCTTTATAACATACCCTCCCGATATTTAGGGAGCTATATTAAATATTTCTTTATTTTTGGAATCACCATAACACACTTGCAAATAATTCTCTATGCCTTTATTATCTTAATTCTTGATCTCCAACTCTGCCCATAAATTATTTCATCATTTTCCGGAGCTCCGCCAAAAATCACAACATTTTTGGACCTTCCCAAACCTCACTTCCTATTCAAATCATTTGAATTTAAATCAAATGAGTTTGAATTCAATCTTTCAATCATGCCTCTTTCTATTTTCTTGGTACGAGCATATTTTTGTGAGTCCAAGGAAATTATCCCCTTGCGCATTTTTTTTCCCTAACCCTCCTTTTCTTTTCCTCTCTCTTTTTGCTTTTCTGTTAAAGAAAATATAAGAGAGAGAAGAGAGAGGTAAGCCCAGCCAGGCCTCTGGCCATTCTCCTCCACCAGGCCGGCCCAGTCTCCCTAGGCCCAAGGCCCAGCCGCCCCCACCAATCCCTCCTAACCCTAGCTAACCCTGCCCGATCCCCATCTCTTCCCCTCGTCCATACCCCGCCGCCAGGAGCCATCACTCCCTCGTTCCCCCGCATCTCTCGCTCGATCTCCCTCCTCTCGATCTCACCCTCTCCCTCGCAGCCTCGCACCCGACCCCTCTCAGCCCCACGCCTTGCCTCCCATGGCGCCCGATCCATGGCCTCCTTTCCTTCCGTCGTCGTTCTCTTCAGCTCCGCAGCAACGCGCCCCGCTGCCGTTGCTCTTCTCGCGACCCCGTCGCCACCTCCTGCCACCGGCGCCTCGAGGACCCGCGCCGAGCCCCGCGGCTCCGCCGCCCACCCAGGGACCTCACGACCTACATCGGCCCCTGCTGCGCCCCTACATCGGGACCCCGTCCGCCTCTCCTCCCGTGCTCGATGCCACGGGCGCACACAAGGGCGCCTCCCATGCCCGCCGTTGCCCGTTGCTGCTTCAGCCATGGCGCCACCTTGCTCCTCCCGCATCGAGCGCGCGACCCCGCGTCCCCGCCGGCTCCTGTCGCTGCCTCCTCCTCCCTCACCTGCGGCCTCCTCCTCGTCGCCCCGCGCCTCCCGGAGGGCCACCCTACGCGCGACCCCGTCTCCTTGGCTGTCCAGCGCCGCTGCCTCGCCAGCTCCTCCGCTGGATCTCGCCTCTGTCAAAGACGGCAGCAGCAACAGCTGCACCTTCCCTGTTGTGGCCATCCTCTGCTCGTCTTGTCGCACGAAGACCCGTGTACCCGGAACGCCAAGACCCTTCCATGGATGCGTCAAGTACCCCTGCCTCCACAACCACCAAACCAGGAACGCCAAGTTCATCTACGAGAAACGTGTACGACTACATCCGAGGTGGATTTTGTCAAGTACCCCTTCGGATGCGCCGAGATCGACTACATGGTCCGCCAAGTACCTCTCCGAAAAACGTGTACCATCTACCGTCGCTCGAAGACCCGTGTACAACTACTTCCCACGACGACCCGAGAACGTCTACTTCCTCTACATCGTACCGAACTCGATCCGCCCCGAAAACGCACGCTTCAAAGGTATAACCGCCGAGAACGACCGCCGTGGACCGAATGCATGTGTTGAATGAGATGCTCGAGTTTTGCACCGTGATCGAATCGTCTTTGCGATGCCCCTCTTTTGCCGTGCCACCATCTTGTGGGAACCCGGAATTCGGGATCACCCCACCATCTTGCATGACTTGCTCACGTCACACTTCCTTTTGCACCGGTACCTCCATGAGTTACCGGGACCGGAATGTTGCCGTGGCATCATTTTCGGATTCGTCGCCGTGGCACCCTTTCGTTCCGCCATGGTGACAAATGCTTCATAACATGCTCATGTCAACATTTTCATAAAATTGCATAAAACTTGTATATGTCATCCGCATCATGATAACAACATTTAAAATGCTTAAACTTGTTGTTGCATTAAATTGCTAAATGCATATGGGGATTTACCGGATTTGTTGTTTTTATATCCGGCCCCATTTAAATTGTTTAGATGGTATAGTTTATATTATGCTTCACCTCTTGCCATGTTTAACAACAGTTAATATTGTTGGGTAGCTTAAATGAGAGATAACTAAATAATTGATGTGGTGTTCCGTCAACATGCACCTCGTTGCATATTGAGCTCCACTTAACTTGTAGTATTGTTTGTTGCACTTTGACATGCCATGCCTCATTAAATCGGACATGCATCATACTTGTTTGTGCATCATGCCATGTTGATGTGTGGGTTGTTTACTATGTTGTGTGCTTCTTTTCCGGTGTTTGCTTCTTCGGGTTGGTTCCGATAACGTCGAGGTTGTGAGGATCCATTCGTCTATGTCCGTTTGTCTTCTTCATGGACTCGTTCTTCTTCCTTGCGGGATTTCAGGCAAGATGATCATACCCTCGAAATCACTACTATCTTTGCTATGCTAGTTTGCTCGCTCTTTTGCCATGCCAATGCTACGATGCCTACCACTTGCTTGTCAGCCACCCAAATTGCCATGTTCAACCTCTAACCCACCATGTCCTAGCAAACCGTTGATTGGCTATGTTACCGCTTTGCTCAGCCCCTCTTATAGCGTTGTTAGTTGCAGGTGAAGATCGAAGTTTTGTTCCTTGTTGGAACATGGAGATGTTGTTCCTTGTTGGAACATGTTTACTTGTTGGGATATCACAATATATCTTACTTAATTAATGCATCTATATACTTGGTAAAGGGTGGAAGGCTCGGCCTTATGCCTGGTGTTTTGTTCCACTCTTGCCGCCCTAGTTTCCGTCATATCGGTGTTATGTTCCCGGATTTTGCGTTCCTTACACGGTTGGGCTATAATGGGAACCCCTTGACAGTTCGCCTTAAGTAAAGCTCCTCCAGCAATGCCCAACATTGGTTTTACCATTTGCACTAACAACCTACCACCTTCCCTTGGGTTCTGCAGACTCAAGGGTCATCTTTATTCTAACCCCCCGGGCCAGTGCTCCTCTGAGTGTTGGTCCGAACTGAGCTGCCTGCGGGGCCACCTCGGGGAAACTTGAGGGTTGGTTTTACTCGTAGCTAGTCTCATCTGAGTGTGCCCTGAGAAAGAGATATGTGCAGCTCCTATCGGGATTTGTCGGCACATTCGGGCGGTGTTGCTGGTTTAGTTTTACCCTGTCGAAATGTCTTGTTGTACCGGGATACCGAGTCTGATCGGAGTGTCTCGGGTGGAGGTCTATTCCTTCGTTGACCGTGAGAGCTTGTGATGGGCTAAGTTGGGACACCCCTGCAGGGATTTGAACTTTCGAAAGCCGTGCCCGCAGTTATGGGCAGATGGGAATTTGTTAACGTCCGGTTGTAGAAAACCCGAAGTTGACCTTAATTAAAATACATCAATCGTGTGTGTAACCGTGATGGTCTCTTTCCGGCGGAGTCCGGGAAGTGAACACGGTTGTTGGAGTTATGCTTGACGTAGGTAGTCCAGGATCACTTCTTGATCATACTTTTATCGACCGTGCTTTGCCTTCTCTTCTCGCTCTCATTTGCGTATGTTTAGCCACCATATATGCTAGTCGCTTGCTGCAGCTCCACCTCATTACTCCATCCTTCCTATAAGCTTAAATAGTCTTGATCTCGCGGGTGCGAGATTGCTGAGTCCCCGTGGCTCACAGATACTTCCAAAAACCAGCTTGCAGGTGCTGATGAGTCTGTGCAAATGACGCAACCAAGCTCAGGAGGAGCTCGATGAAGATCTTGCCCTTTGTGTTGTTTCGTTCTAGTTGATCAGTAGTGGAGCCCAGTTGGGGTCGATCGGGGACCTTTGTCGCATTTGGGGTTCTTCTTTTATTTTGGTTCCGTAGTCGGACTTTGATTGTATCTGGATGATGTAATGCTTTATTCATGTAATTGTGTGAAGTGGCGATTGTAAGCCAACTATGTATCTCTTTCCCATATGTATTACATGGGTTGTGTGAAGATTACCTCACTTGCGACATTGCTTTCAATGCGGTTATGCCTCTAAGTCGTGCTTCGACACGTGGGAGATATAGCCGCATCGAGGGCGTTACAGCTGGCGAGGGCAGCAGCGAAGGCTGCGGCCGCTGAAGGGGTCGCGTTCCGCAGGAGCCGGTCCGACCTCGCCGGCCTGGCCGAGGAGGAGGGATGGGGCGACTCGGACCTCGGCCTGGACCCAAACGACAGCCTTGGCCTGGCGGGACAGGAACCGGGCCGAGGCGGAGCTGGAGGCGGCGTCGGTCCAGGCTTGGACCGACGCGGCGGTGGCATGGACGCGAGCTGGCGTGGAGCCGGCCTGGCGCGAGATGCCAGAGGGCACGGTGGTGGCGGCGACGGTCTTTGAGCCGTCGTCGGTGAGGAAGCGCGGCCGTGGAGGCCGGACTGAGGTGGTGGTCCTCGACCGGGATGTCGTGGAGGTGGGGGTCGACACCCCGCCGTGGGCCAACGTGGTCGAGCATGCGGGGGCTGATGGTGGTGGAGGCGGAGTCGTCTTGGAGGAGGCGCTGCAGGCGGCGATGCCGCCGGTTATGGAGGAGGCACCGCGGGTGGCGGTGCCTGAGGTGGTGACGCAGGGCGTCCTGGCGTCCGGGTAGCCGACGACGCTGGGAGGGGCTTCGAAGGAGGTGTTGGCCACGTCGCAGGCGGCCAACAGGGGGCACGCCTTGGTGCCCCGGCAGGGAGGGCGCCGAGCTGCCGTGCCGCAGCCCGTGCGGAGTGGGGGCGCAGCCATCTTCGGGCATCAGACCCAGGAGGAGGAGGCGCTTGACGCCATCAGCCGCCGCCTGCGAGGCCGGACGAAGCAGCTTGAGGCCTTCGCCCATGCCGAGGTGGAGCGGACGCGCGACCTGGAGCGCGCCATTCTGGTAAGTCTTCTTTCTTTTGTTTCCTTGCGGTTTCTTCTTTGTGGGGGCGCGCCAGCGCACCCACTGGGTGTAGCCCCCGAGATTCGGGCCAACTACGTAGTAGTTGGGTCGAATCTTAAGAGCGTTGGCCTTGTTCTAACTTCTGTCTTTTTTCAGCATCTTGACGCCTTCCGGGTTGCCGCCTACAACCGGCTCCTAGGCAAGCATCGGGAGCTCAAGGAGCAACTTGTTGCCAAGGAGGAGGAGCTTCGCGTTGCCGCAGGTACTCTTGTGCTCTTTTCTAGTGGGGGCACGCTAGCGCACCCACTGGGTGTTGCCCCCGAGATTCGGGCCAACTACGTAGTAGTTGGGCCAAATCTTAAGTCTTGTCTTTTTTTCTTCTGCTGGATTCTTCTTCTTTGCAGCCGAGGTGCTGTATTGGCGGACCCAGCTGCTCCGGGCTGATCATCATTACGACCGGCTCATTGCCGATACCGACCGTCTTGGCGCCAAGGCGGTGCAGGCGACGGCGGAGGCGGCCGCGGCCCGGCGTTCTCTTGATGAGGCCAACCGGCTGCATGAGCAGCTGGCGGGTCACAAGAGCCGCCTTGAGGCCGAGCTGGAGCTCCTTAAGGCGGAGGCCGCCAAGGTGGTGGAGATGCGGTAGGCCCTGGTCGAGGCGGACCAGCAGCACGGCCAGCTGGCCGACGACAAGGGTCGGCTCCAGGCTGAGGTGGATCGCCTGCGGGAGCAGGCCACCGCGGCTGAGGAGGCCCGTCAGGATGAGACTCATTTCCACAAGGCGGCCGAAGACAAGGACGCCGAGCTGAAGGCGGCCCTTGCTAAGGCGGCCGATCTGGAGAAGGCACTTGGGGAGCGCGATCGCGTCATGGAGCGGGAGCGGTACGTTGCTCGAGGCGCAGCACCTAGAAGAAACCTTCTCCAGTAAGTGTTGCTTCTTGTAGTTTGCCGGGTCGGGACCCGGCCTTTCTTCCTTGTTGTTCTTCTTCTAACTTGCTTCTTCCTTTGCGACAGGGGCCTTCCCGGAGACGCAGCGGCTGGCGGAAGAAGCTGTCCGCTATCAGCGCGACCCGACCGGCGTTGCTGGGTCTGGGACGGATCCGCTGACGGCCTGGACCTTCCCGGAGATCATCGCCGCTGCTGAGGCCCGCCTGCGGGTCCTGGGGACGCAGATGGAGCGGTTGTCCCAGGCTGGCACCGCGATGACGACGGCCCTGTGGCCGGACTCCGTCCATACGCGCAGCTTCTCGCGCCTGGCGTGCTGGTTGGAGATGGGCCCGGACTGCCTTGGCGAGTGGCGTGTTTTCGCTGCCCATTATGGTGCTGAGATGGCGCTCCGGTTCACGATGTCTTGGCATCCGGATCTTCAGCTGGACACACTGATGGGTCAGCGCGCCGGTTTGGAGCAGTTGCTGCAGGAGCAAGCCGGCCGGATCGCCTCCCGGGCCAGCTACATCGCCGAGTTCACCTTCCACGACGAGTTCCATCCGGAGCGGGCGGAAGACGACAGGGTCGTGGATAGCGACGACTACGACTTGCTTCTTCGCGATCTGGAGGGGAGCTCGGAGGAGACGGGCGTCAACGACAACGCGGATGCCGACGAGGACACTGGTGCCACGCTGGACCCAGAGGCCGCCAGGAGAGAGCCGTCGACGTCGCGACGCGGCGCTGGAGATGCCTAAGACACTTTGTGTAAAAAAATTGTTAAGTAGCAGGTCCACCCACCCACTGGGGTTTTTAGGGTGTAATGAACTCGGGCCGTGGGCCTTTGCTTTAAATATTTGTGTGTAAATGTCGTGAGTGCTTTTTTGCTCTTTGCCTTCCGCTTTTTTGAACCGATTTCATGCGCTTTTCCTCTCTCAAACCTCCCTCTCCCCCCCTCCCCCGTGATTCAGACGGCCGAGGCTCCAGTCCATGACAAGGAGTTCAATTCTTCGAGAGGGGCGCGTAGGACTTGGGTCCTCAGAAGCGTTGAGCGCGAGCGAAACACCCACTAGGCCGGCTGGCGGCAATCCGGCTTGGCCAGTTGGTGAGCAGCCGGTCGTGCGGCTACTTATTTGATGAGTGACGGGCCGGGTTGATTGACCCGGCGGCCTTTGACTTAGTGTATGAATCATAGAGGAGCTTTGGCCCATTGTGCTTGCCCGCCGACAGCCAAAGCTGGATCTGCGGTTTTAGGGTGAAGTGGGGGATTGCGGCGTCCCAACTTTATCAGGAATCACCAAGTAAGGCGGCGGGGTGGCGACCGAGCCGGCCTACCCCCGAGCCCCCGGGTCGAGCGAGTCGAGCCGGTGGCCGGGTTCAGCGGTAAAGTGATGCAGAAAAATAGGGACGCAATAAATTGGTCGGCAAAAGGCAGCCCCTGAGTCTCATACGGGGACCCCATAGTTTCATGCATTTACAAAAGACGACGATACATACACTCATGCGGCTAACTATAAAACGGGCGGAGGAGTTCCGTGTTCCACGGCCGGGTCGTTTCTTCGCCAGTGGTGTCCTTCTTGCGCTTCTTTGACTTGCGCGCATCGATGAGGTAGTAGGCATTGCGATCGCGCAAGGCCCTGCTCACGATGAATGGGCCCTCCCATGGAGGGGACAGCTTGTGTTGTCCTGCCTGCTCTTGGACGAGTCAGAGGACGAGGTCGCCCTCGCGGAATGCGAGGGGCTTGATCTTCTTGTTGTGGTAGTGCCTCAGGCCTTGCTGGTAGATAGCCGAACGGCTAAGTGCCAGAAGGCGCGCTTCTTCGAGCAGGTCAACACCGTCTTCGCGTGCCTCTCTGGCTTCGGCTTCGGTGTACATCGCGACGCGCGGCGAGTCAAACTCGACGTCGGTCGGGATGACGGCTTCGGCTCCATAAACGAGGAAGAACGGGGTGAACCCGGTCGACCGGTTTGGCATGGTGCGTAAACTCCGGAGAACTGCAGGCAACTTGTCAAGCCAGCTGCTGGGTTAGCGGATGAGTGGCTCGACGAGTCGTGGCTTGATGCCGGACATGATGAGTCCGTTGGCCCGCTCGACCTGCCCGTTGGACTGCGGATGTGCCACGGAGGCCAGGTCGAGGCGGATGCCGGAGACGGAACAGTATTGCTCGAGCGCGCCCTTGGTGAAGTTGGTGCCGTTGTCGGTGATGATGATGTTCGGCATGCCATAGCGCACCGCTATGTCCTTGATCAACCAGACAGCTGTTGGCCCGTCCAGTTTCTTGATAGGCCTTGCCTCGATCCAGTTGGTGAATTTGTCCACTGCCACCAGCAAGTGCGTCATGCCGCCTCGAGCGGTTTTGAAGGGTCCCACCATGTCCAGTCCCCAGACCACGAAGGGCCAGGCGATCGGTATGGTGCGGAGTGCTGACGTCGGCTAGTGGCTGCGTTTTCTGAAGCGTTGGCACCCCTCGCACTTGAGAACGAGTGACTCGGCGTCTTCGAGGGCCATGGTCCAGTAGAAACTATGGCGGAACGCCTTGGCCACCAGGGATCGCGATGCGGCGTGGTGCCCGCACTCGCCCTGGTGAATGTCGAGGAGGATGTCGATGCCGCGATCCTGCTCGACGCAGTGCTAGAACATGCCGGTAGAGCTGTGCTTGATGAACTCGTTGTTGATGATGCTGTAGGCGGATGCCCTGCGCTGAACTTGCCGAGCTTCGGTCTCATCCATGGGGAGAACCCAGTTCTCCAGAAATTCTGATATCGGTAGGGCCCAAGATGGGGCCGCGACCACGGCGAAGACAGCCACCTGGGTGGGTTCCGAGTCGATGGCCCTTGGGCCGGGTTGAGCAGCCCCCGGGTTAGGGACGGCGACGGTCGGGTCCGGGCTGATGGTGGCCGGGTTGAGCTGAGCAGCCCCCGGGCTGGGTTTAGCAGCCCCCGGGCCGGCTTGTGGGGCGGCCGGGTCATCTGGGACGTGGATGGACTCGGAGTCCGGCGATGGCTTGACGGACGGCTTGAGCAGGTGCTCAAGGGAGACGCCGGACGGGATGGCTTGACGTGACGAGGCGATCTTGGTGAGCGTGTCAGCTGCTTTGTTCTCCGCACGCGGGACGTGGAGGAACTCGCAGCCCTCGAAGGATCCGGACAGCTTCTGGATGAGGAAGCGGTAGCTTGCCATGTTGGAGTCGAGGGCGTCCCATTTGCTAGAACATTGTTGCACCACCAGGTCCGAGTCGCCGTAGCACAGGATGCGCCGGATGCCGAGTTCCTTGGCAAGCTGGAGGCCGTGCACAAGGGCTTCATATTCGGTGATGTTGTTGGAGGCGGCGAAGTGGATCTGGAGCGCGTAGCAGAGCCGGTCGCCCTTCGGAGATGACAGTACGATGCCGGCCCCCAAGCCGAGTCGCATCTTGGACCCGTCGAAATGCATGCGCCAATGCTTGAGTCGGAAGGCAGCAGCAAGTACTGGGTCTCGGTCCAGTCGACAAGGAAGTCGGCCAGGGCTTGAGACTTGATCGTGGTGCGGGGCTCGTAGAGGATGGTGTGGACGGCTAGCTGGATCGCCCATTTGGCGACTCGGTCGGAGGTGTCCCGGCACCCGATAATTTCTCCGATAGGCGTCGTGCTGATGACAGTGACGACGTGCTCTTGAAAGTACTGCTTCAGCTTCTTGGCGGTGAGGTACACGCCGTACCACATCTTCTGGTAGTAGGGGTAGTTCTGCTTGGAGATAGAGAGCACCTCGCTCAGGTAGTAGACTGGTTGTTGGACGGCTTGGATCTTGCCCTTCTCTGGTCGCTCGACCACCAGCACCGTGCTGACCGTCCGCGAGGTCGCGGCTATGTAGAGCAACAACGGCTCCTTGTCGGTTGGCGCGGCCAGGACTAGTGCGATGGAGAGCATGCGCTTGAGGTCTTGGAAGGCCTCGTCTGCCTTGCCGTTCCACTCAAACGGGCTTGTCTTCTTCATCAGCTGGTACAGGGGTAGCGCCCTCTCGCCCAGCCGGCTTACAAACCGGCTGACCGAGGCCAAGCATCCGGTGAACTTCTGGACATCGCGCAGCCGAGCTGGCTTGCGCATGCGCTCGATGGCCTTGATCTTCTCCGGGTTCGCCTCAATGCCGCGTTCTGAGACGAGGAAGGCGAGTAGCTTTCCGGCCGGGACGCCGAAGACGCACTTTTCCGGGTTGAGCTTGACCTTGTATTCACGGAGGTTGGCGAATGTTTCCTTCAAGTCGTCGAGGAGCGTGAGGTGCTGCTTGGTCTTCAGCACGATGCCGTCCACATACACGTGGATGTTGCGACCGAGTTGCGGCAGCAGGCATTTCTGCATGCAGCGTTGGAAGGTGACGCCGGTGTTCTTCAAGCCGAACGACGTGGTGATGTAGCAATACGCCCCAAAGGGCGTGATGAAGGACGTCTTCAGGGCATCAACCGGGTCCACCATGATCTGATGATAGCCGGAGTAAGCGTCCAGGAAGGACAGGAGTTCACACCCGGCGGTCGAGTCGATGACTTGGACGATCCGCGGGAGAGCGAACAGATCCTTGGGACAGGCCTTGTTAAGGCTGGTGTAGTCGATACACATGCGCCAGGTCTTGTTCTTCTTCAGGACGAGGACTGGATTGGCCAGCCACTCGGGGTGAAACACTTCCATTATGAAGCCGGCCGCCAAAAGCTTGGCGACCTCTTCACCAATGGTTCTTCTCTTCTCTTCAGAAAATCATCGAAGGGGTTGATGGACAGGCTTGGCGTCCTTGCGGACGTGAAGTTTGTGCTCGGCGTACTTCCTCGGGATACCCGGCATGTCCTTGGGGGTTCATGCGAAGATATCCCAATTCTCACGGAGGAAGTCGACGAGCTCGCCTTCCTATTTGCTGTCGAGGCAGGCGCCTACGTCAACGTACTTGCTGCAGCTGGGGTCTTCTGGGTTGAGCTTCACTTTCTTGGTCTCCTTGGAGGGCTTGAAAGCAGCCTCGTCTGCCGGGTCCAGGGTTGGAATCGATGTCGCGGAGGCCTCGCCTGCCAAGGTGACGATTCGGTCGAGCTGGCGCCGCTCCTCGTCAATGACCAGCGACTCGGCCAACTTAGCACCGTCTCGGGCGCACTCCAGAGACTTGCGATGGTCGCCGGTGATGGTAATGAGGCCCTTGGGACCCGACATCTTCATCTTCAGGTACGCGTAGTGGGGAACCGCCATGAACTTGGCGAGCGTGGGCCGGCCCAGCAATGCATGATATGCGCTGGACAGGTCCACCACCTCGAACCAGACCGGTTTGCGTCGGAAGTGGCTGCTGTCGCCGAACAGGACATTGAGCCGGACCCGGCCAATGGGCGAGCAGGAGAGGCCGGGTACGATGCCATGGAAGGTTGTCCGGGTTGGCTCCAGGTCCTCGGCCTTGAGGCCGAGCTTGGTCATTGTGTCGCCGTAGAGGATGTTGATGTTGTTGCCGCCGTCGATGAGGACTCAAGAGAACTTGCATGTGCGCCGCGCGACGATGGTGGGGTTGAGGACGAGGGCGTATCCACCCGGACTCGGCATGACTGTCGGGTGATCCTCCCGGGTCCAGGTGATCGGGCAATCCGACCAGTGCATGAAATCCGGCTTGGCCGGGACGACGGTGTTCACCTCCTGCTGAAGGAGGCGCTCGATGTGCTTGTCGTCGCCGAGGCTGGTGAAGACGATGTAGGCTGCGTTCTGGTCCGGGTAGGCGTTGTTCCGCATCGCGCCGCCAGCAGGAGGCGGCGGTGGAGGCGGAGGCGGCTGTCCTGCGCCTGGAGCCGGAGCCGGAGCCGGAGGAGGCGGAACGTCCCCCTCATGATGCGCTTGGTGATGGCGCACTGCCGAAGCGTGTGCGTGGAGGGTCTGTTGGCGCTTCGCTGCCGGGTCCGCCGCGGGCTCGGCGGCCGCGACGAGCCGGTTGTCATGACGTTGCGCCGGCTGGTCGGCCTTGCGCTTGTTGTTCTGGTGATGCTGTTGTCGGCTGTTTTCGCCGGCCGGCTTCAGGGGAGGAACCGGCTTTGCTTTGCCGGCTTCGTCCAGCGCCACCTGGATCTTCATGGCGAAGTCGTCATTGGCGTACTTGTCCGCCGTCACCATGAGCGCGGCCATGGTGGCCGGCTCGGAGCGTAGGAGCTTGTGCTTGAGGAGGGTGTCGTCTCGGCACCCGCTGACGAAGTACTAGATCGCCTGGACTTCATGAACGCCCTCGCAGCTATTCCAGAGCTTGGTCCAGCGTGCGAGATACTCGTGACCGGTATCCGTCGGCCCCTGCACGCACATGGCGAGCTGGCTGGGGCGACCGGGTCGCTTGTATGTCCCCATGAAGTTGCGGACAAAGGCTTCCTCGAAGTCGACCCACGCATTGATGATGCCCATCGACAGGCTGTTCAACCATGTGCAGGCCGACCCCTGGAGCATGAGCGGTGCGTAGCGCACGGTGAGACGACGATTGGCACCGGTGATGCCAATGGCCGTGGTGTAGTCGGTGAGCCAGTCTTCTGGCTTCACGGTCCTATTGTACTTGGGGGTGTCGCGGGGGAGCATGAACCCCTTGGGAAAGGGCCCCTCCCGGATGCATGGGCCGAAGCACACCGGCCCGATAGCGCCGCTCTCCTCCACCTCCAAGGAGCGAGCGAGCTGATCGAGGCGGTGGCGCGCGTCGGCGTCGTCGATGGCGCGCGAGCCGAGTCGACTGGCGGCCAGGCCCCGAGGGGCCGGGTCGGTTGGAGCCGGACGCCGGCCATGCTAGCCGATTCCATGATGGGTCACCGGGGCGGGCTCGTTGCCCGGAGCGTCGGCGGCAGTGGCGGCCGGGTTGCGTCGGGTCTGGGCTTGGCCGGAGTGCGCCTCGCCGGGCGGCAAGGAAGCCGTGTGCAGGAGCTCGCCGGGTCCGCCAAGGCGGGCGGAGCCGGATCCCGCCGGCTTGGCGGGCTGGTTGAGGCGATCCTGTTGGGTCTTGGCGGCGGGGAGGAGCTCGCGCATCCACCCAATGCGTTCTTTGAGCTCCTCGCCCGCAAGTTGGTCGAGGCCGACCGCGGCTGCCTCCGCAGCGCGCATGTTCTTCACTGGGGTTTCGTAGACGGTCCGGACGGCGCCGAAGGCTCGGCCGATCGCTCCTCCCCGGGCGCGAGTATCGGCCACCCGGCTTGGCTCGGCGGCGGGCGTGAATCCGTGGGGGGCGTCGTGCTCCATCTGAGCAGCCTCCAAGCGACGCCTGGTGGCGGCCAGCGTCTCAGACAGGTCCAGCATCTGCTGGCGCCTATCCTCAAGCTGGGTTCGGGCTTCGGTGACATTGGTGGCGTCGATGTCGGTGCCAATGGGGATGCAGAGGCTCTACATCGCGGCACGTAGTGGGTCGAATGCCTCGGTCCGTGCCGTAGCGGCCCTAGCTTCTGCGACCCTCCTCGCTTTGCTCGACGAGGAGGAGGCACCATCGCGATGACGAAAACCTCCACAGGGTGTCCATCGCCCCGGCGGCAATGCCGCCGCCGAGGGAGAGGGGAGAGTCGGAGAAGCTGAGCACCTCGCTGGGGTACTCGTCGGCCGCGAACGCATCGAAGATGCACATCACGGTGAAGGAGGCGGCGAGCGCGCCGATGACGTCGTCCGCCAGAGCGACGGACTCGTCGGAGTAGGAGAAGAGCCCCATCTGAAGCATGCTCCCGGCCAGCTCCTTGAGCTGCCCCACGGTGGGTGCCAACTGTCGTGGTGGGCGCACGGTAGATGCCAAGGGATGGCTAAAGAGAGGAGGAGGCTCGAGGGCGCTGGTGGGCTCCAGAGGCGAGGTTGGCATGCGCAGGCGCGGGACGCCGGACATACCCAGGTTCGGGGCTCTCCGGAGAGATAACACCCCTAGTCCTGCCGAGTTTAGTTGGATGATTGATGGTACAATGTTGCTCCTGGAGCTGTATGGAGGAGGAAGGAAGCTGGCCAAGGCTTGGGCTGCTCCTTCTCCCTGGTGTCACCGTTGGGTGGCTAGTCCTATGTCTGCTTGTGTTTCTTACATATGTCTCGCTCTGCGTGCGTGCCTCGTAGGCGTAGGTTCCTGGGGGGGTTTATAGATCAACCCTCCCAGGGTTACAATGGTAATATGTCGAGTCAGTGGGTCCGTATTGTCGGTGTCCGGGGTACTGGGCTGGGTTCTGCTTGTGGGCTTGTGGTTCGCCGGGTTCCCCTAGGTGCGGGCCCCGCGTGCCTAGGGGGACTGTGCGCCGTCTTGTCAATCGTTAGGGCGTGGCCGAGTCGAGTCGTGTACAATGCTCTCCGTCAGGCTGCCGCTTGCTGTCGTCAGCGGTGAGGGCAGGAGCACTGTAGCCATGCCAGCCCTGGTCAACGGGTAGGTAAGGGGCACTGTTGCCACATTCCGGCTAACCATAGGCATGGGTGGGAACATTGTTGTCTTGGTCATCGGTGGTTGAGGTGTCGTCCCATCGTACGCCCTGGATGGGACGGGAGCTGACCCGTGGCTAGGTTGCCGTGGACGCCATGGGTGGGTTGGCTTGCTGGGGAAGCCTTGGCTGCACCGGGTTGAGTTTTCTTGCGCCAGTTGCTGTGGCTGGGTCGACGTACCTTGCCGGGTCAAAGAGTTTGGCCGGGTTGCGGGCCTTGCCGGGTCAAGCGACCCGGCCAGGCGCGTATCGGTTTGCGGGGCGATGCGGGCCCCGTTGTTTTTGAAAAGGATCCGAGTTCCGTTGCCTGACCGGGGTTCATCCCCCCGACAGGGCCCGAACCTGGGTAAACACTATGTCCTTTTGATCATAGTTACCATCGATCCTCAGACATATAACTTGGACCCCCCTACCCGAGATCTGCCGGTTTTGACACCGACAACTATATATACCCCTCCACCCCCTTCTCCATTAGAGAGAGAGAGCCATCAGAACGTGCGTACACTTCCACTACTCATTTTCTGAGAGAGAACGACCTACTCATGTGTTGAGACCAATACATTTCAATCCAACCACAAGAATCTTGATCTCTAGCCTTCCCCAAGTTGGTTTTCACTCAAATCATCTTTTCCATCATAGCCAAATCTATGTGAGAGAGTTGAGTGTTGGGGAGACTATCATTTGAAGCACAAAAGCAAGGAGTTCATCACCAACACATCATCTATTACCTTTTGGAGAGTGGTGTCTCCTAGATTGGTTATGTGTCACTTGGGAGCCTCCGCCAAGATTGTGGAGTTGAACCAAGGAATTTGTAAGGGCAATGAGATCGCCTACTTCGTGAATATCTACCCTAGTGAGGCAAGTCCTTCGTGGGCGATGGCCATGGTGGGATAGACAAGGTTGCTTCTTCGTGGACCCTTCGTGGGTGGACCCCTCCGTGGACTCGTGCAGCCGTTACCCTTCGTGGGTTGAAGTCTCCACCAACGTGGATGTACGATAGCACCACCTATTGGAACCACGCCAAAAATCTTTGTGTCTCCAATTGCGTTTGCACACTCCGATCCCATCCCTTTACTTTCTTGCAAGTTGCATGCTTCACTTTCCGCTACTCATATACTCTTTGCATGCTTGCTTGAATTGTATTGTGAATGCTTGAAATTGTGCTAATTTGCAACCTCAACTTGAAAACCCCAAACATTGCTATCTTTACTTGTTGAGGGTCTAATCACCCTCCCTAGACACCTTTTCTTGATCCTTTCAATTGACAACCCCTTTATCACGTTGGGTGCAAGTGTTTGATTGCTTGTGAAGGTGCATAGAGTGGAGACTTGCTTGTACCCCCTACTAGATTGATACCTTGGTTCTCAAACTGAGGGAAATACTTATCTCTATTTTGTTGCACCACTCTTTCCTCTTCAAGGGGAAAAACCAACGCAAGCTTAAGAAGTAGCATGAACTTACAGCCATCGGCGTAGCCAGAAGGAGGCACATAACATGTCCGAGAAGAGGAGGACACAACGGAACAAGTCTGAAAAGAGGCGGGCACAAATCATCACCGCCATGTACCACTGGGTGGAGAAGAAGCACCTTTTACCTGATCGTCGTGTCGATCCACGCGGCAGGGAGAACTCGAAAGGGGGAATGGTGGCTGGAGTTTGGGCGGTGAGACGAGGCTGGCTATATAGGGCGACCGAATCGACGGGAGGTGACTCTAATTCCTCCTATCGCTTTTCATGAGACGCGTGCTAGCTCGTGCTATCTCCGTGGTCGCATGAGCTCGACGCCGTGTTCCCTTCCCCTGCAACGCCCGAGCCTGGCTGAGGGGAAACAACCGATTCGACCGTTTCCAACGGGTTTGGTTAGGGTTTGTTCTAAGGTTCGTGTTATACAGGCCAAGCAGTGAATGCAGGCTGTCAAACGGGCCATTTTTACACCGCGCGGGCCTGATCGGGCTGCATGCTGGCAACCAAACACACCCTTATCTGATTGAGTAAAATTGGATGACTTAGGAGAGAATATCCGATAATGAGCTTTTGCCAAGAAAAAAACACAATTAATTATTGGAGAAGTAAAATAATGGAGGAGAGGTTCTTGGTTCCTTCCTCCCTCCTCCCTGAAAACCCCGTGGAGTCGTGGTACGACCTGACCTAACAATCCTGCCCGGCATTCTCCTTCCCCCAATCGGCCTATCCCCTCTTCACCAACCCATCCTCCCCTTTTACCGTTTCCAACCCCAGAAGAGATTACCATCGTCCCCGTCCCCGTCCTCGTCCTCGTCCTCGTCATCATCATCACATCCCCTCCCCCTCCCCCAGAAAACTCGTATATAAAATGGACGAGCCACCAAGATCCTGTCCTTTTGTGCGACCCGACTCCTCCAACTTGTAGCAGCTCCACGCAGGATAAAGAGGTTTGTGCTAATCTTTTCCCCCGTTCTTCCTTTTCCATTCTTGGGCGAGGTTGCATCTTCCCCATGTGACACCTGAGAAAGTGAGAGCAAGATTTCTTCCCCCTTTTATTTTTTGCTTCACGCTTTGGCCATAAACCTCCCATAAAGCTCCTTTTTCTCGGCTCACAATCTCGTCGACAGGGTTGGAAGGCCCAAGAATCCCCAGAGCCCCACTCCGAGATCCCGAGCTTTCTGCGTTGCTCCGTCGCAATCCACAGGAATCCCCATCGGAGGTGAGCGAGCTTCCCCCTTTTGACCGGTTCTTGATTGCATCCCGCCGCCGCGTCCCCGGTTTCCTGACCCCCTACTCGTTTCTTGATTCAAGGTTCGCGGCCTCCGTGCAGTTCTTGATCCAGGGTGCGCGCCGAGGACTCGCCAATGCAGCCGGACGCGAGCGGCAACGCTGGCGGCGGCGCGAATCCGAGGCCGAAGCTGCCGCCGGTGGCCGCCGCGCCGGCGCCGTCCGGGCGGCCAGCGTCCGTGCTGCCGCACAAGACGGCCAACGTGCGGGACCACTACCGCATCGGGAAGAAGCTGGGGCAGGGGCAGTTCGGCACCACCTACCTGTGCGTGGCCAAGGAGGACGGCGGCGAGTTCGCGTGCAAGTCCATCCCCAAGCGCAAGCTGCTGTGCCGCGAGGACTACGAGGACGTCTGGCGCGAGATCCAGATCATGCACCACCTCTCCGAGCACCCCAACGTCGTCCGCATCCGTGGCGCCTACGAGGACGCGCTCTTCGTGCACATTGTCATGGAGCTCTGCGCCGGCGGGGAGCTCTTCGACCGCATCGTGGCCAAGGGGCACTACACCGAGCGTGCCGCAGCGCAGCTCATCAGGACGATCGTTGGGGTCGTAGAGGCATGCCACTCGCTCGGCGTCATGCACCGGGACCTCAAGCCGGAGAACTTCCTGTTTGCCAGCACTGCCGAGGACGCCCCACTCAAGACTACCGATTTCGGGTTATCCATGTTCTACAAGCCCGGTATGTACTATGCTTCTATTGATTTACATGTCTACTCCAGTACTTTGTTCTTTCATATGTTGTACTTTGTTGGCCAGTTCGAGATTTGTTGGTATAGCATATATGATCAGGTTGATTTAAATGTCGATAGTGCTTTTATTCCTTTTGCTAGAGTAAGAATGCTTGCCATGAGGTGACATTGCTTTGAAAGTGGGAAGAACTGGTACTGGAACAGTGTTGGAGTTCCAGTTGGAAATTATGATAATTAGTGGGTTGTTGTAGTTGCCAACAAAAGGAGTGACAGAAACAGTTCCTAGTATTAATGAATGTCAAGGGCGGTGCTTGTGTTATTGTGTGGTTTATCTCGTTGAAACCTTGAAGGCTTGCCCAAACTTGTCTTCTTTAGATATGATGGTTGCAAGATACCGAAAGGAACCATGTAATTTTGTAATGTTCATAAGATTACTATTTCGAAACCTCATATGGGTGGGAAGACAAGTGTGTTCATATAACCAGACAACACTGTTGTGAAATGTGTGGTACCAATTACTAGCAATATCATCAATCTAGTTGTTTCCGGAAAAAATATCATCAATCTAGTTGTTATTCCAGTGTGCAGTCTTGATTTGATATTTTCATCCGGCGCTTCAAATGCTACGTTGTATATTTTGAGTCTTGTGTTTTACTTAAAATTTCTCTTCGAGCCAGACTAGATTTGTTGAAATATCTGCTTCCATTTCCTCAGGTGACAAATTCTCTGATGTTGTTGGGAGCCCCTACTATGTTGCACCTGAGGTGCTTCAGAAATGCTATGGTCCAGAAGCTGATGTCTGGAGTGCTGGGGTGATTCTGTACATTTTGCTATGTGGCGTCCCCCCTTTCTGGGCAGGTAAACTAGTTGCAGTTAAACCATCAAATTGGTAGGCCTCCATATTCTCATGTTCCCTCGTGCATGTTTTCTTCTCAGAAACTGAAGCAGGAATCTTCAGACAGATCCTTCGAGGCAAACTTGATTTTGAGTCTGAGCCCTGGCCTAGTATCTCTGACAGCGCTAAAGATCTAGTCCGTACTATGCTTTGCAGGGATCCTACAAAGCGACTCTCTGCTCATGAGGTTCTCTGTAAGTGCACCTCCTCCTTGTCACTCACGGAAGTGGTAGATTTGGTGCTTTAGACAGGATATATTTTGATTTTTCGCTTCTCATACTGTCATTGCCTTTGATGCCTGTCAGGTCACCCATGGATTGTTGATGATTCTGTGGCGCCTGATAAGCCTATAGATTCTGCTGTTCTGTCAAGACTGAAGCATTTTTCTGCAATGAACAAGCTCAAGAAGATGGCATTGAGGGTATGAATTTTTAATTGTCCATTCATAAATGCACAACTTCTTTTTGAGCAGAAAACTGTAGGGAGACCCTAACAGTAAAGTTTTATTAAACAAGAGAAACGTGTTACATGAATGTGCTAGTAAATGCACTAGCTAATTCTCCAGATGCAGGTTGTATCCATGTGGTTAATTGCTAAGTTACCTCAAAATTTAATGCTTCGTTCCATTACTGTTAACAATAGTGTTGCCATATTTGCATCATATACCAATGCATGCCTCTTAGAATCCCACTTTTAACCCTAGTATCGAAGACCAAGCATCTCTGTCTACCATCAGTATTGCTTTTGTTCTGTTACCATACACATTTATGGAAGGAAATAGTGGAGCATCTTGATGTGCCTGCCTAATTTTCTCTATTTTGCTAGAGTCTTGGCCAACTTTGTTCTATCCAGATGGTTTTCTAGCTTTCTAGAATGATTTTATTCAGATCCATATTACCATAGCAGATTATTGTTATACGACATGAGTTAGTGTATCAGTGCTGTTACTAAGGAACCAGTCTTTTTTTTTGTTTGTGGACTAAATACATATATGGAGTCTTGAGGGTTTATGGACTGTTGGTGCATTATGAAGATTGCATAATTTCTCTGATACTTGATAAACATTTTGCAACTTGCAATGCTCATCTTGAGCTGCTTATTCACATACCATGTGCATCTTATTATTATCTCTTTTTTTCCAGGTTATTGCTGAAAGCCTGTCTGAGGAAGAGATTGGAGGTCTAAGGGAGCTGTTCAAAATGATTGATGCCGACAATAGTGGAACTATAACATTTGATGAGCTGAAAGATGGCTTGAAAAGGGTGGGCTCAGAACTAACCGAACATGAAATCCAGGCTTTAATGGATGCGGTAGGTGCTTCTTTACCAGCTAAATAAACGATTCCTTCATTCAGAAAATGAGTATAACACAATCTGTGGATTTTATAATTTATAATGGTATCTATCTATTTGTTAAGGCGGACATCGACAACAGCGGAACGATTGATTATGGTGAATTCATCGCAGCTACATTGCACATGAACAAACTAGAGAGGGAGGAGAACTTGGTGTCAGCATTCTCGTTTTTTGACAAGGATGGAAGTGGATTTATCACCATCGATGAGCTATCACAAGCATGCCGTCAATTTGGCCTGGATGACGTTCACCTTGAGGATATGATCAAAGATGTCGATCAGAACAATGTCAGTGTTTCTTCATACTTGAACCTTTCTGTCCCATCCCCATGCATACATGTTTTGTTTGATTCCTGACTTGCCTGTTTTCCATCTAAATCTGTGCTGTTTTCAGGATGGGCAAATCGATTACAGTGAGTTCACAGCGATGATGAGAAAGGGCAATGCGGGTGCAACAGGGAGGCGAACCATGAGGAACAGCTTGAATCTGAATCTCGGTGACATCTTGAATCCCAGCAACAGCTAAGTCGGCATGGGGAGGAGAAATGCCATACCTGGTGGATGCCATTTTGTGAAAGTTTTTGCATGCCTGATCAGCTGGACTACTAATCTAAGAGGGAAAAGGGAGATAGATGGAGTCTCCTAGTAGTACTCGGTAGCTAGAGGGAGGGAATGGCGCACTCCTTTGGTTGTAACCGGATCTTAGACGCTGGATATGGAGGTGATGATGCGATGAACTGCATTGTGTATTCCTGTGGTTGAACACTGTTGGTAGCCGGGGATTGCATCAACTATTTACTGTCACTTCTGTTTACTGTCAACTGTTGGTACAGTTGTTGAAAGGAATTCAGATGATGCCTGCTGGTCACCTTGTGTCCATTTTTTCTTGTATAATGGGGCTACCTTGTTTATACAGTGACGAGGTACTATAAAATTACTGAACAAGAGAAACTATTTTCAAACAATTTTGCACAGATTGAATCCATTATCAGTTTACCATAAACATGTCCCGTTAACTGCACTATCTATCTATATTCATATGCGTTGTCCTTGGGAGTTTGGACCTTTGATTTTCTGAAAAATGAAAAATTGGTCGAATATGTTCTCTTCGTATCACAGAAAACATGTGTCAATTTGGTCGAATCCCTTGAGTCGATCAACCTGGCCATCACGTGAATCAGTGACGCGACGTGTATGAAGGATAAATCAGGCGATTTTGACCTAGCAATTCCGTTTTCTTAAACCAATTCCTTCAAGATGCTTGATTGCGTGTGCATTTGAAAATGTGTACTGAAATTCTGTTTGGTTATTTGATTTTGTTTTGGAAGAAAAAGGCAGACCGTGTTGTACCTATGCATTCAAAACGAGCCGTAGCCCGGGTGACCAGAGGTCAGTTACATGAGTTTGGTGAAACAGAGAGCTTACGCGCACAACTTTGAAGATAGTTACAGGGGTGGTCTAGAGAAGTGAAACACAAGGCAGAAAATTTAGTAGCATAAGCAATAAGAATAAGTATGAAGCTTTTGAGCCCACGATAAAAGAGCTGCTCTGTCCATTTGACGCCGTGCCCGGTGACTCCGATAGTCTGAGTAGCTCAGCAGCACAAGCCTCAGCCACGATAAAAGCGCTAGAGCACAATACCCCGGAACCATCTTTTGTTGTTGAAAGTGCGATCATCCCTGGCTTGCCACGACGACACAGCACAAGCAGCAAAAAGCACACACCACATAGGCCCATAGCTGTTGCCTTCAGTGATGCGTTCCACAAACTCCGCATTATCAACAAACTCCGATATACCACTGTTGGTTCACTACATGGGCCCATAGGAACCAAAATGTATCTGGTGCTACCGGACGCCGTATCACATTTTAAAATGTTTCAAAAAATCTGACGCATTCACACAACATCAATGTATATTGTCACAAAATTATACGAGATGCAAAAATGAAAAAAAAATAACATCAATCTGATAGTGGGTCAAATGTGTAGCCCAATTTATGTTATGTAGTACTTCATCCGTCCGGAAATACTTGTCGAGAAATGGATAAAAATAGATGTATCTAGAACTAAAATATATCTAGATATATCTATTTCTCCGACAAGTATTTCCGGATGAAGTGGGTACTATTTATTGTCGAATTTGTTATTTTTTAATCAAGGAATGTTTCGATTTTTGATTTAAAATTTTGCAATAATATATACCGATATTATGTGAGTGTGCTAGATTTTTCTTTTTCAGATTTTTTTGAACATTTGTAAATGCGTTATGGGCACCAGTGCGCGGTCCTGGCTGAAGTTTGCAAGTAGCTTAGACTCCAATCATTATTAACAAGGGTTCTATCTAGCCGCTCAAAAGTTGCCTGCAGTCTCTTATTAGACCAAGTAAACTTCTAATTATTGTAGGGGAACGTGGCAGAAAATAAAAAAATTCTACGCTTCACCAAGATCAATCAATGGAGTCATCTAGCAACAAGAGAGAGGAGTGCATCTACATACCCTTGTAGATCGCGAGCGGAGCGTTCAAGAGAACGGGGTTGATGGAGTCGTACTCGTCGTGATCCAAATCATCGAAGATCCTAGTGCCGAACGGACGGCACCTCCGCGTTCAACACACGTACGATTGAGAGAGACGTCTCCTCCTTCTTGATCCAGCAAGGGGGGAAAGAGAGGTTGATGGAGATCCAGCAGCATGACGGTGTGGTGGTGGAAGTAGCGGAGAATCTCGGCAGGGCTTCGCCAAGCTCAGCGAGAGGGAGAGGTGTTGCAGGGGGAGAGGGAGGCGCCAGGGGCATGGGTGCGCAGTCCTCCCTCCCCCCTCTTTATATAGGGGCCGGGGGGGCGCCTGCCCCCTAGAGATCCAATCTCAGGGGGGGGGGGCAAAGGGGGGAACTTGCCCCCCAAGTCAGGTGGGGCGCCCCCCACCCCCAGGGTTTCCAACCCTAGGCGCAGGGGGAGGCCCAAGGGGGGCGCACCAGCCCACCAGGGGCTGGTTCCCTTCCCACTTCAGCCCATGAGGCCCTCCGGGATAGGTGGCCCCACCCGGTGTACCCCCGGGACCCTTCCGGTGGTCCCAGTACAATACCAGTGACCCCCGAAACTTTCCCGATGGCTGAAACTGGACTTCCTATATACAAATCTTTACCTCCGGACCATTCCGGAACTCCTCGTGACGTCTGGGATCTCATCTGGGACTCCGAACAACTTTCGTATTATCGCATACTAATATCTATACAACCCTAGCGTCACCGAACCTTAAGTGTGTAGACCCTACGGGTTCGGGAATCACGCAGACATGACCGAGACAGCTCTCCGGCCAATAACCAACAGCGGGATCTGGATACCCATGTTGGCTCCCACATGTTCCACGATGATCTAATCGAATGAACCATGATGTCGAGGATTCAAGTAATCCCGTATACAATTCCCTTTGTCAATCGGTATGTTACTTGCCCGAGATTCGATTGTCGGTATCCCAATACCTCGTTCAATCTCGTTACCGGCAAGTCACTTTACTCGTACCGTAATGCATGATCCCGTGACCAACTACTTGGTCACATTGAGCTCATTATGATGATGCATTACCGAGTGGGCCCAGAGATACCTCTCCGTCATACGGAGTGACAAATCCCAGTCTCGATCCGTGTCAACCCAACAGACACTTTCGGGGATACCTATAGTATACCTTTATAGCCACCTAGTTACATTGTGACATTTGGTACACCCAAAGCACTCCTACGGTATCCAGGAGTTACATGATCTCATGGTCTAAGGAAATGATACTTGACATTAGAAAAGCTCTAGCAAACGAACTACACGATCTTGTGCTATGCTTAGGATTGGGTCTTGCCCATCACATCATTCTCCTAATGATGTGATCCCGTTATCAATGACATCCAATGTCCATAGTCAGGAAACCATGACTATCTGTTGATCAACGAGCTAGTCAACTAGAGGCTCACTAGGGACGTGTTGTGGTCTATGTATTCACACATGTATTACGGTTTCTGGATAACACAATTATAGCATGAATAATAGACAATTATCATGAACAAGGAAATATAATAATAATCATTTTATTATCGCCTCTAGGGCATATTTTCCAACAGTCTCCCACTTGCACTAGAGTCAATAATCTAGTTACATTGTGATGAATCGAACACCCATAGAGTTCTGGTGTTGATCATGTTTTGCTCGCGGAAGAGGTTTAGTCAACGGATCTGCGACATTCAGATCCGTATGCACTTTGCAAATATCTATGTCTCCATCTTGAACATTTTCACGAATGGAGTTGAAGCGACGCTTGATGTGCCTGGTCTTCTTGTGAAACCTGGGCTCCTTGGCAAGGGCAATAGCTCCAGTGTTGTCACAGAAGAGAGTGATCGGCCCCGACGCATTGGGTATGACTCCTAGGTCAGTGATGAACTCCTTCATCCATATTGCTTCATGCGCTGCCTCCAAGGCTGCCATGTACTCCGCTTCACATGTAGATCCCGCCACGACGCTTTGCTTGCAACTGCACCAGCTTACTGCCCCTCCATTCAAAATATACACGTATCCGGTTTGTGACTTAGAGTCATCCAGATCTGTGTCGAAGCTAGCGTCGACGTAACCCTTTACGACGAGCTTTTTGTCACCTCCATAAACGAGAAACATATCCTTAGTCCTTTTCAGGTACTTCAGGATATTCTTGACCGCTATCCAGTGTTCCATGCCGGGATTACTTTGGTACCTTCCTACCAAACTTACGACAAGGTTTACATCAGGTCTGGTACACAGCATGGCATACATAATAGACCCTATAGCCGAGGCATAGGGGATGACACTCATCTTTTCTCTATCTTCTGTCGTGGTCGGGCATTGAGCCGAGCTCAATTTCACACCTTGCAACACAGGCAAGAACCCCTTCTTGGGCTGATCCATATTGAACTTCTTCAATATCTTATCAAGGTATGTGCTTTTTGAAAGACCTATGAGGCGTCTCGATCTATCTCTATAGATCTTGATGCCTAACATGTAAGCAGCTTCTCCAAGGTCCTTCATTGAAAAACACTTATTCAAGTAGGCCTTAATGTTGTCCAAAAGTTCTATATCATTTTCCATCAAAAGTATGTCATCTACATATAATATGAGAAATGCTACAGAGCTCCCACTCACTTTCTTGTAAACGTAGGCTTCTCCATAAGTCTGCATAAACCCAAACGCTTTGATCATCTCATCAAAGCGAATGTTCCAACTCCGAGATGCTTGCACCGGCCCATAAATGGATCGCTGGAGCTTGCATACCTTGTTAGCATTCTTAGGATCGACAAAACCTTCCGGCTGCATCATATACAGTTCTTCCTTAAGATAGCCGTTAAGGAATGCCGTTTTGACGTCCATTTGCCATATCTCATAATCATAGTATGCGGCAATTGCTAACATGATTCAGACAGACTTCAGCTTCGCTACGGGAGAGAAAGTCTCATCGTAGTCAACCCCTTGAACTTGCTGGTAACCCTTAGCGATAAGTCGAGCTTTATAGATGGTAACATTACCATCCGCGTCCGTCTTCTTATTAAAGATCCATTTGTTTTCTATCGCTCGCCGGTTATCGGGCAAGTCTGTCAAAGTCCATACTTTGTTTTCATACATGGATCCTATCTCAGATTGCATGGCTTCTAGCCATTTGTTCGAATTTGGGCCCGCCATCGCTTCTTCATAGTTCGAAGGTTCACCGTTGTCTAACAACATGATTTCCAGGACAGGGTTGCCATACCATTCTGGCGTGGAACGTGTCCTTGTGGACCTTCAAAGTTCAGTAGCAACTTGATCCGAAGTACCTTGATCATCATCATTAACTTCCTCTCTAGTCAATGCAGGCACCACAGGAACATCTTCCTGAGCTGTGCTACTTTCCGGTTCAAGAGGCAGTACTTCATCGAGTTCTACTTTCCCCCCACTTATTTCTTTCGAGAGAAACTCTTTCTCCAGAAAGGACCCGTTCTTGGCAACAAAGATCTTGCCTTCGGATCTAAGGTAGAAGGTATACCCAATGGTTTCCTTAGGGTATCCTATGAAGACGCATTTTTCTGACTTGGGTTCGAGCTTTTCAGGTTGAAGTTTCTTGACATAAGCATCGCATCCGCAAACTTTTAGAAACGACAGCTTAGGTTTCTTCCCAAACCATAATTCATACGGTGTCGTCTCAACGGATTTAGACGGTGCCCTATTTAAAGTGAATGTAGCTGTCTCTAGAGCGTATCCCCAAAATGATAGCGGTAAATCAGTGAGTGACATCATAGATCGCACCATATCCAATAGAGTGCGATTACGATGTTCGGACACACCGTTACGCTGAGGTGTTCCAGGCGGCGTGAGTTGTGAAACGACTCCACATTTTCTTAAGTGCGTACCAAATTCGTGACTTAAATATTCTCCTCCACAATCTGATCGTAAGAACTTTATTTTTCGGTCACGTTGATTCTCTACCTCATTCTGAAATTCCTTGAACTTTTCAAAGGTCTCAGACTTGTGTTTCATCAAGTAAACATACCCATATCTACTCAAGTCATCAGTGAGGGTGAGAACATAACGATAGCCACCGCGAGCCTCAACGCTCATTGGACCGCACACATCAGTATGTATAATTTCCAATAAGTTGGTTGCTCGCTCCATTGTTCCGGAGAACGGAGTCTTGGTCATTTTACCCATGAGGCATGGTTCGCACGTGTCAAATGATTCGAAATCAAGAGACCACAAAAGTCCATCTGTATGGACCTTCTTCATGCGTTTGACACCAATGTGACCAAGGCGGCAGTGCCACAGATATGTGGGACTATCATTATCAATCTTACATCTTTTGGTATTCACACTATGAATATATGTAACATCACGTTCAAGATTCATTAATAATAAACCATTGACCAACGGGGCATGACCATAAAACATATCTCTTATATAAATAGAACAACCATTATTCTCGGATTTAAATGAGTAGCCATCTCGTATTAAACGAGATCCAGATACAATGTTCATGCTCAAAGCTGGCACTAAATAACAATTATTGAGGTTTAAAACTAATCCCGTAGGTAAATATAGAGGTAGCATACCGACGGCGATCACATCGACCTTGGAACCACTCCCGACGCGCATCGTCACCTCGTCCTTCGCCAGTCTCCGCTTATTCCGCAGCTCCTACTTTGAGTTACAAATATGAGCAACCGCACCGGTATCAAATACCCAGGAGCTACTACGAGTACTGGTAAGGTACACATCAGTTACATGTATATCACATATACCTTTGGTGTTGCCGGCCTTCTTGTCCGCTAAGTACTTGGGGCAGTTCCGCTTCCAGTGTCCGCTTCCCTTGCAATAAAAGCACTCAGTCTCAGGTTTGGGTCCATGCTTTGGCTTCTTCCCGGCAACTGGCTTACCGGGCGCGGCAACTCCCTTGCTGTCCTTCTTGAAGTTCTTCTTACCCTTGCCTTTCTTGAAACTAGTGGTTTTATTGACCATCAACACTTGATGTTCCTTTTTGATTTCCACCTCCGCTGATTTCAGCATTGAAAATACGTCAGGAATAGTTTTCACCATCCCCTGCATATTGTAGTTCATCACAAAGCTCTTGTAGCTAGGTGGGAGCGACTGAAGGATTCTATCAATGACCGCCTCATCCGGGAAGTTAATGTCCAGCTGGGACAAGCGGTTGTGCAACCCAGACATTTTGAGTATGTGCTCACTGACAGAACTATTTTCCTCCATCTTACAACTGTAGAACTTGTCGGAGACTTCATATCTCTCGACCCGGACATGAGCTTGAAAAACCATTTTCAGCTCTTCGAACATCTCATATGCTCCGTGTTCCTCAAAACGCTTTTGGAGCCCCGGTTCTAAGCTGTAAAGCATGCCACACTGAATGAGGGAGTAGTCATCAACACGCGACTGCCAGGCATTCATGATGTCTTGAGTTGCGGGGAAAACGGGTGCTTCACCTAGCGGTGCATCTAGGACATATGCTCTCTTGGCGGCTATGAGGATGATCCTCAAGTTCCGGACCCAGTCCGTATAGTTGCTGCCATCGTCTTTCAGCTTGGTTTTCTCTAGGAACACGTTGAAGTTGAGGGCAACATTAGCGTGGGCCATTTGATCTACAAGACATATTGCAAAGGTTTTAGACTAGGTTCATGATAATTAAGTTCATCTAATCAAATTATTTAATAAACTCCCACTTAGATAGACATCCCTCTAGTCATTTAAGTGATCCATGATCCGAGTCAACTAGGCCGTGTCCGATCATCACGTGAGACAGACTAGTCATCATCGGTGAACATCTTCATGTTGATCGTATCTTCTATACAACTCATGTTCGACATTTCGGTCTCTTGTGTTCCGAGGCCATGTCTGTACATGCTAGGCTCGTCAAGTTAACCTAAGTGTTTTTGCATGTGTAAATCTGTCTTACACCCGTTGTATGTGAACGTTAGAATCTATCACACCCGATCATCATGTGGTGCTTCGAAACAACGAACTTTCGCAACGGCGCACAATTAGGGGGAACACTTTCTTGAAATTATTATGAGGGATCATCTTATTTACTACCGTCGTTCTAAGCAAATAAGATGCAAAACATGATAAACATCACATGCAATCAAATAGTGACATGATATGGCCAATATCATTTTGCTCCTTTTGATCTCCATCTTCGGGGCGCCATGATCATCATCGGCATCGGCATGACACCATGATCTCCATCATCGTGTCTTCATGAAGTTGTCACGCCAACGATTACTTCTACTACTATGACTAACGGTTTAGCAATAAAGTAAAGTAATTACATGGTGTTTATTCAATGACACGCATGTCATACAATAATTAAGACAACTCCTATGGCTCCTGCCGGTTGTTATACTCATCGACATGCAAGTCGTGATTCCTATTACAAGAACATGATCAATCTCATACATCACATATATATCATTCATCACATCCTTTTGGCCATATCACATCACAAGGCATATGCTGCAAAAACAAGTAAGACGTCCTCTAATTGTTGTTGCATGTTTTTACGTGGCTGCAATAGGGTTCTAGCAAGAACGTTTCTTACCTACGTCAAAACCACAACGTGATATGCCAATTTCTATTTACCCTTCATAAGGACCCTTTTCATCGAATCCGATCCGACTAAAGTGGGAGAGACACACACCCGCTAGCCACCTTATGCAACTAGTGCATGTCAGTCGGTGGAACCTGTCTCACGTAAACGTACGTGTAAGGTCGGTCCGGGCCGCTTCATCCCACGATGTCGCCGAAACAAGATAAGACTAGTAGTGGCAAGTAAATTGACAACACCTACGCCCACAACAAAATTGTGTTCTACTCGTGCATAGAAACTACGCATAGACCTAGCTCATGATGCCACTGTTGGGGAATGTTGCAGAAAATACTTTTTTTCTATGCTTCACCAAGATCAATCTATGGAGTCATCTAGCAACGAGAGAGAGGAGTGCATCTACATACCCTTGTTGATCGCGAGCGAAAGCGTTCAAGAGAACGGGGTTGATGGAGTCGTACTCGTCGTGATCCAAATCACCGAAGATCCTAGTGCCGAACGGACGGCACCTCCGTGTTCAACACACGTATGGTTGGGAGAGACGTCTCCTCCTTCTTGATCCAGCAAGGGGGAAGGAGAGGTTGATGGAGATCCAACAGCACGACGGCGTGGTGGTGGAAGTAGCGGAGAATCTCGGCAGGGCTTCGCCAAGCTCAGCGAGAGGGAGAGGTGTTGCAGGGGGAGAGGGAGGCGGCAGGGGCATGGGTGCGCAGCCCTCCCTCCCCCCTCTTTATATAGGGGCCCTGGGGGGGCGCCGGCCCCCTAGAGATCCAATCTCAAGGGGGGGGGGGCGCGACCAAAGGGGGGAACTTGCCCCCCAAGTCAGGTGGGGCGTCCCCCACTCCCAGGGTTTCCAACCCTAGGCGCAGGGGGAGGCCCAAGGGGGGTGCACCAGCCCACCAGGGGCTGGTTCCCTTCCCACTTCAGCCCATGGGGCCCTCCGAGATAGGTGGCCCTGTTGGAAATATGCCCTAGAGGCAATAATAAAAGTATTATTATATTTCCTTGTTCATGATAATTGTCTTTTATTCATGCTATAACTGTATTATCCGGAAATCGTAATACACGTGTGAATACATAGACAACACAATATGTCCCTAGTGAGCCTCTAGTTGACTAGCTCGTTGTGATCAACAGATAGTCATGGTTTCCTGGCTATGGACATTGGATGTCGTTGATAACGGGATCACATCATTAGGAGAATGATGTGATGGACAAGACCCAATCCTAAGCCTAGCACAAAGATCGTGTAGTTCGTTTGCTAGAGCTTTGCCAATGTCAAGTATCTCTTCCTTCGACCATGAGAGCGTGTAACTCCTGGATACCGTAGGAGTGCTTTGGGTGTATCAAACGTCGCAACGTAACTGGGTGACTATAAAGGTGCACTACAGGTATCTCCGAAAGTATCTATTGTTTTATGCGGATCGAGACTGGGATTTGTCACTCCGTGTAAACGGAGAGGTATCTCTGGGCCCACTCGGTAGGACATCATCATATGCGCAATGTGACCAAGGAGTTGATCACGGGATGATGTGTTACGGAACGAGTAAAGTGACTTGCCGGTAACGAGATTGAACAAGGTATTGGATACCGACGATCGAATCTCGGGCAAGCAACATACCGATAGACAAAGGGAATTGAATACGGGATTGATTAAGTCCTTGACATCGTGGTTCATCCGATGAGATCATCGTGGAACATGTGGGAGCCATCATGGGTATCCAGATCCCGCTGTTGGTTATTGACCGGAGAACGTCTCGGTCATGTCTACATGTCTCCCGAACCCGTAGGGTCTACACACTTAAGGTTCGATGACGCTAGGGTTATAAAGGAAGCTTGTATGTGGTTACCGAATGTTGTTCGGAGTCCCGGATGAGATCCCGGACGTCACGAGGAGTTCCGGAATGGTCCGGAGGTAAAGATTTATATATGGGAAGTTCTGTTTTGGTAACCGGAAAAGTTTCGGGCGATATCGGTAATGTACCGGGACCACCGGGAGGGTCCCGGGGGTCCACCAAGTGGGGCCACATGCTCCAGAGGCATACATGGGCCAAGTATGAGAGAGCACCAGCCCCTAGGTGGGCTAGGGCGCCTCCCACCATGGCCCATGCGGCTAGAAGGGGAGAAGGGGCAAACCCTAAGGGGATATGGGCCTTAGGGCCCATATTGGTGCGCCTCCCTCTCCCCTCCCCTCTTGGCCGCACCCCAAAACCCATCTAGGGCTGGCCGCCACCCCTAGGGGGTGGAAAACCCTAAAGGGGGCGCAGCCCCCTTCTCCCCTATATAAATAGAGGCCTGGGGCTGCCCATAACACAAGAGAACTTCTCCTCTCGTTGGTGCAGCCCTGCCTCTCCTCCTCCTCCTCTCCCGTGGTGCTTGGCGAAGCCCTGCTGGATTGCCACGCTCCTCCATCACCACCACGCCGTTGTGCTGCTGCTGGATGGAGTCTTCCTCAACCTCTCCCTCTCTCCTTGCTGGATCAAGGCGTGGGAGACGTCACCGGGCTGTACGTGTGTTGAACGCGGAGGTGCCGTCCGTTCGGCACTTGACCATCGGTGATTTGAATCACGACGAGTACGACTCCATCAACCCCGTTCACTTGAACGCTTCCGCTTAGCGATCTACAAGGGTATGTAGATGCACTCTCCTTCCCCTCGTTGCTGGTTTCTCCATAGATAGATCTTGGTGACACGTAGGAAAATTTTGAATTTCTGCTACGTTCCCCAACAGTGGCATCATGAGCTAGGTCTATTGCGTAGATTCTTTGCACGAGTAGAACACAAAGTAGTTGTGGGCGTTGATGTTGTTCAATATGCTTACCGTTACTAGTCCAATCTTGTTTCGACGGTATTGTGGGATGAAGTGGCCCGGACCAACCTTACACGTACTCTTACGTGAGACAGGTTCCACCGATTGACATGCACTTGGTGCATAAGGTGGCTAGCGGGTGCCAGTCTCTCCCACTTTAGTCGGAACGGATTCGATGAAAAGGGTCCTTATGAAGGGTAAATAGCAATTGGCATATCGCGTTGTGGTATTGCGTAGGTAAGAAACGTTCTTGCTAGAAACCCATAGCAGCCACGTAAAACATGCAAACAACAATTAGAGGACGTCTAACTTGTTTTTGCAGGGTATGCTATGTGATGTGATATGGCCAAGAAGAATGTGATGAATAATATGTGATGTATGAGATTGATCATGTTCTTGTAATAGGATTCACGACTTGCATGTCGATGAGTATGACAACCGGCAGGAGCCATAGGAGTTGTCTTTATTTATTGTATGACCTGCGTGTCATTGAACAACGCCATGTAAATTACTTTACTTTATTGCTAAACGCGTTAGCCATAGAAGTAGAAGTAGTCATTGGCGTGACAACTTCATGAAGACACGATGATGGAGATCATGATGATGGAGATCATGGTGTCATGCCGGTGACGATGATGATCATGGAGCCCCGAAGATGAAGATCAAAAGGAGCAAAATGATATTGGCCATATCATGTCACTATTTGATTGCATGTGATGTTTATCATGTTTATGCATCTTGTTTACTTAGGACGACGGTAGTAAATAAGATGATCCCTTACAAAATTTCAAGAAGTGTTCTCCCCTAACTGTGCACCGTTGCTATAGTTCGTCGCTTCTAAGCACCACGTGATGATCGGGTGTGATGGATTCTTACGTTCACATACAACGGGTGTAAGACAGTTTTACACAGCGAAAACACTTAGGGTTAACTTGACGAGCCTAGCATGTACAGACATGGCCTCGGAACACGGAGACCGAAAGGTCGAGCATGAGTCGTATAGCAGATACGATCAACATGAAAATGTTCACCGATGATGACTAGTCCGTCTCACGTGATGATCGGACACGACCTAGTTGACTCGGATCATGTAATCACTTAGATGACTAGAGGGATGTCTATCTGAGAGGGAGTTCATAAGATGAACTTAATTATCCTGAACATAGTCAAAAGACCTTTTGCAAATTATGTCGTAGCTCGCGCTTTAGTTCCACTGTTTTAGATATGTTCCTAGAGAAAATATAGTTGAAAGTTGATAGTAGCAATTATGCGAACAGTAGAAAGCTTATGTCCTTAATGCACTGCTCAGTGTGCTGAACCCCAAACGTCGTTTGTGGATGTTTCGAACATCGAACATACACGTTTTGATAACTACGTGATAGTTCAGTTAAATGGTTTAAGTAGAGGCACCAAACACGTTTTCGAAACGTCGCGGAACATATGAGATGTTTCGAGGGCTGAAATTGGGATTTCAGGCTCGTGCCCACGTCAAGAGGTATAAGACCTCCGACAATTTTCTTAGCCTACAAACTAAGGGAGAAAAGCTCAATCGTTGAGCTTGTGCTCAGATTGTCTGAGTGCAACAATCACTTGAATCGAGTGGGAGTTGATCTTCCAAATGAGATAGTGATGTTTCTCCAAAGTCATTGCCACCAAGCTGCTAGAGCTTCGTGATGAACTATAACATATCAGGGATAGATATGATGATCCTTGAGGTATTCGCAATGTTTGACACTGCGAAAGTAGAAATCAAGAAGGAGCATCAATTGTTGATGGTTGGTGAAACCACTAGTTTCAAGAAGGGCAAGGGCAAGAAGGGATACTTCATGAAACGGCAAATCAGCTGCTGCACCAGTGAAGAAACCCGAGGTTGAACCCAAACCCGAGACTAAGTGCTTCTGTGATAAGGGGAATAGCCGCTGGAGCAGAATTACCCTAGATACTTGGTAGATAAGAAGGCTGGCAAGGTCGATAAAAGTATATTGGATATACATTGTGTTGATGTGTACTTTACTAGTACTCCTAGTAGCACCAGGGTATTAGATACCGGTTCGGTTGCTAAGTGTTAGTAACTCGAAATAAAAGCTACGGAATAAACGGAGACTAGCTAAACGTGAGATGACGATATGTGTTGGAAGTGTTTCCAACGTTGATATGATCAAGCATCACACGCTCCCTCTACCATTGAGATTGGTGTTTGCGTTGAGCATAGACATGATTGGATTATGTCTATCGCAATACGGTTATTCATTTAAGGAGAATAATGGTTACTCTGTTTATTTGAATAATACCTTCAATGGTCTTACACCAAAAATGAATGGTTTATTGAATCTCGATCGTAGTGATACACATGTTCATGCCAAAAGATATAAGATAGTAATGATAGTACCACTTACTTGTGGCACTGCCATGTAAGTCATAATGGTATAAAACGCATGAAGAAGCTCCATGTTGATGGATCTTTGGACTCACTCGTTTTAGAAAAGTTTGAGACATGCGAACCATGTCTATTGGTGTATACGCATGAAGAAACTCCATGCAGATGGATCGTTTGGACTCACTTGATTTTGAATCACTTGAGATATGCAAATCATACCACATGGGCAAGATGACTGAAAAGCCTCGTTTTCAGTAAGATGGAACAAGATAGAAACTCGTTGGAAGTAACACATTTTGATGTGTGCAGTCCAATGAGTGCTGAGGCATGCAGTGAATATCGTTATGTTCTTACTTCACAGATGATTTGAGTAGATGTTGAGTATATTTACTTGATGAATCACGAGTCTGAATTATTGAAAGGTTCAAGTAATTTCAGTGTGAAGTTGGAAGATCGTCGTGATAAGAGGATAAAAATATCTATGATATGATCATAGAGATGAATATCTGAGTTACGAGTTTTGGCACACAATTAAGACATTGTGGAAATTGTTTCACAATTAATACCGCCTGGAACACCATAGTATGATGGTGTGTCCGAACATCATAGTTGCACCCTATTGGATATGATGCATACCATGATGTCTCTTATCGAATTACCACTATTGTTCATGGGTTAGGCATTAGAGACAACCACATTCACTTTAAATAGGGCACCACGTAATTCCGTTGAGATGACACCGTATGAATTATGGTTTAGAGAAACCTAAGTTGTCGTTTCTTAAAGGTTTGGGGCTGCGACGCTTATATGAAAAAGTTTCAGGTTGATAAGCTCGAACCCAAAGCGGATAAAATGCATCTTCATAGGACACCCAAACAGTTGGGTATACCTCCTAATTCAGATCCGAAAGCAATATGGATTGTTTCTTGAATCGGGTCCTTTCTCGAGGAAAGCTTTCTCTCGAAAAGTTGAGTGGGAGGATGGTGGAGACTTGATGAGGTTATTGAACCATCACTTCAACCAGTGTGTAGCAGGGCACAGGAAGTTGTTCCCGTGGCACCTACACCAATTGAAGTGGAAGCTTATGATATTGATCATGAAGTTTCGGATCAAATCACTGCCGTACCTCGTAGGGTGACAAGGATACATACTACTTCAGAGTGGTACGGTAATCCTGTCTTGGAAGTCATGTTGCTAGACAACAATGAACCTACGAGCTATGGAGAAGCAATGGTGGGCCCGGATTCCGATAAATGGCTTGAGGCCATAAAATCCGAGAGAGGATCCATGTATGAAAACAAAGTGTAGACTTTGGCAGAACGGCTCGATGGTCGTAAGGCTAATGAGTACAGATGGATTTCAAAAGGAAGACGGACAATGATGGTAAATGTCACCATTAAGAAAGCTCGACTTGTCGTTAAGATGTTTTCCGACAAGTTCAAGGAGTTGACTACGATGAGATTTTCTCACTCGTAGCGATGCTAAGAGTCTGTTGGAATTATATTAGCGATTACTGCATTATTTATGAAATCTTGCAGATAGGATGTCAAAACATTGTTTCCTCGACGATTTTATTGAGGAAAGGTTGTATGTGATACAACCGGAAGGTTTTGTCAATCCCGAAAGATGCTAATAAGTA
>NC_057804.1:125568635-125575942 GCF_018294505.1 Triticum aestivum
CTGTTGGAAATATGCCCTAGAGGCAATAATAAAAGTATTATTATATTTCCTTGTTCATGATAATTGTCTTTTATTCATGCTATAACTGTATTATCCGGAAATCGTAATACACGTGTGAATACATAGACAACACAATATGTCCCTAGTGAGCCTCTAGTTGACTAGCTCGTTGTGATCAACAGATAGTCATGGTTTCCTGGCTATGGACATTGGATGTCGTTGATAACGGGATCACATCATTAGGAGAATGATGTGATGGACAAGACCCAATCCTAAGCCTAGCACAAAGATCGTGTAGTTCGTTTGCTAGAGCTTTGCCAATGTCAAGTATCTCTTCCTTCGACCATGAGAGCGTGTAACTCCTGGATACCGTAGGAGTGCTTTGGGTGTATCAAACGTCGCAACGTAACTGGGTGACTATAAAGGTGCACTACAGGTATCTCCGAAAGTATCTATTGTTTTATGCGGATCGAGACTGGGATTTGTCACTCCGTGTAAACGGAGAGGTATCTCTGGGCCCACTCGGTAGGACATCATCATATGCGCAATGTGACCAAGGAGTTGATCACGGGATGATGTGTTACGGAACGAGTAAAGTGACTTGCCGGTAACGAGATTGAACAAGGTATTGGATACCGACGATCGAATCTCGGGCAAGCAACATACCGATAGACAAAGGGAATTGAATACGGGATTGATTAAGTCCTTGACATCGTGGTTCATCCGATGAGATCATCGTGGAACATGTGGGAGCCATCATGGGTATCCAGATCCCGCTGTTGGTTATTGACCGGAGAACGTCTCGGTCATGTCTACATGTCTCCCGAACCCGTAGGGTCTACACACTTAAGGTTCGATGACGCTAGGGTTATAAAGGAAGCTTGTATGTGGTTACCGAATGTTGTTCGGAGTCCCGGATGAGATCCCGGACGTCACGAGGAGTTCCGGAATGGTCCGTAGGTAAAGATTTATATATGGGAAGTTCTGTTTTGGTAACCGGAAAAGTTTCGGGCGATATCGGTAATGTACCGGGACCACCGGGAGGGTCCCGGGGGTCCACCAAGTGGGGCCACATGCTCCAGAGGCATACATGGGCCAAGTATGAGAGAGCACCAGCCCCTAGGTGGGCTAGGGCGCCTCCCACCATGGCCCATGCGGCTAGAAGGGGAGAAGGGGCAAACCCTAAGGGGATATGGGCCTTAGGGCCCATATTGGTGCGCCTCCCTCTCCCCTCCCCTCTTAGCCGCACCCCAAAACCCATCTAGGGCTGGCCGCCACCCCTAAGGGGTGGGAAACCCTAAAGGGGGCGCAGCCCCCTTCTCCCCTATATAAATAGAGGCCTGGGGCTGCCCATAACACAAGAGAACTTCTCCTCTCGTTGGTGCAGCCCTGCCTCTCCTCCTCCTCCTCTCCCGTGGTGCTTGGCGAAGCCCTGCTGGATTGCCACGCTCCTCCATCACCACCACGCCGTTGTGCTGCTGCTGGATGGAGTCTTCCTCAACCTCTCCCTCTCTCCTTGCTGGATCAAGGCGTGGGAGACGTCACCGGGCTGTACGTGTGTTGAACGCGGAGGTGCCGTCCGTTCGGCACTTGATCATCGGTGATTTGAATCACGACGAGTACGACTCCATCAACCCCGTTCACTTGAACGCTTCCGCTTAGCGATCTACAAGGGTATGTAGATGCACTCTCCTTCCCCTCGTTGCTGGTTTCTCCATAGATAGATCTTGGTGACACGTAGGAAAATTTTGAATTTCTGCTACGTTCCCCAACAGTGGCATCATGAGCTAGGTCTATTGCGTAGATTCTTTGCACGAGTAGAACACAAAGTAGTTGTGGGCGTTGATGTTGTTAAATATGCTTACCGTTACTAGTCCAATCTTGTTTCGACGGTATTGTGGGATGAAGCGGCCCGGACCGACCTTACACGTACTCTTACGTGAGACAGGTTCCACCGATTGACATGCACTTGGTGCATAAGGTGGCTAGCGGGTGCCAGTCTCTCCCACTTTAGTCGGAACGGATTCGATGAAAAGGGTCCTTATGAAGGGTAAATAGCAATTGGCATATCACGTTGTGGTTTTGCGTAGGTAAGAAACGTTCTTGCTAGAAACCCATAGCAGCCACGTAAAACATGCAAACAACAATTAGAGGACGTCTAACTTGTTTTTGCAGGGTATGCTTTGTGATGTGATATGGCCAGAAGAATGTGATGAATGATATGTGATGTATGAGATTGATCATGTTCTTGTAATAGGATTCACGACTTGCATGTCGATGAGTATGACAACCGGCAGGAGCCATAGGAGTTGTCTTTATTTATTGTATGACCTGCGTGTCATTGAAGAACGCCATGTAAACTACTTTACTTTATTGCTAAACGCGTTAGTCATAGAAGTAGAAGTAGTCGTTGGCGTGACAACTTCATGAAGACACGATGATGGAGATCATGATGATGGAGATCATGGTGTCGTGCCGGTGACGATGATGATCATGGAGCCCCGAAGATGAAGATCAAAAGGAGCAAAATGATATTGGCCATATCATGTCACTATTTGATTGCATGTGATGTTTATCATGTTTATGCATCTTGTTTGCTTAGGACGACGGTAGTAAATAAGATGATCCCTTACAAAATTTCAAGAAGTGTTCTCCCCTAACTGTGCACCGTTGCTACAGTTCCTAGAGAAAATATAGTTGAAAGTTGATAGTAGCGATTATGCGATCAGTAGAAAGCTTATGTCCTTAATGCACCGCTCAGTGTGCTGAACCCCAATGTCGTTTGTCGATGTTGCGAACATCGGACATACACGTTTTGATAACTACGTGATAGTTCAATTAAATGGTTTAAGTAGAGGCACCAAAGACGTTTTCGAAACGTCGCGGAACATATGAGATGTTTCGAGGGCTGAAATTGGGATTTCAGGCTCGTGCCCACGTCAAGAGGTATAAGACCTCCGACGATTTTCTTAGCCTGCAAACTAAGGGAGAAAAGCTCAATCGTTGAGCTTGTGCTCAGATTGTCTGAGCACAACAATCACTTGAATCGAGTGGGAGTTGATCCTCCAGATGAGATAGTGATGTTTCCCCAAAGTCATTGCCACCAAGCTGCTAGAGCTTCGTGATGAACTATAACATATCAGGGATAGATATGATGATCCTTGAGGTATTCGCGATGTTTGACACCGCGAAAGTAGAAATCAAGAAGGAGCATCAATTGTTGATGGTTGGTGAAACCACTAGTTTCAAGAAGGGCAAGGGAACAAAGGGATACTTCATGAAACGGCAATTCAGCTGCTGCTCTAGTGAAGAAACCCAAGGTTGAACCCAAACCCGAGACTAAGTGCTTCTGTAATAAGGGGAACAGTCACTAGAGCGGAATTACCCTAGATACTTGGTAGATGAGAAGGCTGGCAAGGTCGATAGAAGTATATTGGATATACATTATGTTAATGTGTACTTTACTAGTACTCCTAGTAGCACCAGGGTATTAGATACCGGTTCGATTGCTAAGTGTTAGTAACTCAAAATAAAAGCTACGGAATAAAATGGAGACTGGCTAAAGGTGAGCTGACGATATGTGTTGGAAGTGTTTCCAAGTTTGATGTGATCAAACATCGCACGCTCCCTCTACCATCAAGATTAGTATTAAACCTGAATGGTTTATTGAATCTTGATCGTAGTGATACACATTTTCATGCCAAAAGATATAAGATAGTAATGATAGTACCACTTGCTTGTGGCACTGCCATGTAAGTCATATTGGTATAAAATGCATGAAGAAGCTCCATGTTGATGGATCTTAGGACTCACTCATTTTTGAAAAGTTTGAGACATGCGAACCATGTCTATTGGTATATATGCATGAAGAAACTCCATGCAAATGGACCGTTTGAACTCACTTGATTTTGAATCACTTGAGATATGCAAATCATACCACATGGGCAAGATGACTGAAAAGCCTCGTTTTCAGTAAGATGGAACAAGATAGCAACTTGTAGGAAGTAACACATTTTGATGTGTGCAGTCCAATGAGTGCTGAGGCATGCAGTGAATATCGTTATGTTCTTACTTCACAGATGATTCGAGTAGATGTTGAGAATATTTACTTGATGAAACACAAGTCTGAATTATTGAATGGTTCAAGTAATTTCAGAGTGAAGTAGAAGATCATTGTGACAAGAGGATAAAATGTCTATGATGTGATCATAGAGATAAATATCTGAGTTATGAGTTTTGGCACACAATTAAGACATTGTGGAAATTGTTTCATAATTAATACCGCCTGGAACACCATAGTGTGATGGTGTGTCCGAACATCATAACTGCACCCTATTGGATATGATGCATACCATGATGTCTCTTATCGAATTACCACTATCGTTCATGGGTTAGGCATTAGAGACAACCACATTCACTTTAAATAGGGCACCACGTAATTCCGTTGAGATGACACCGTATGAATTATGGTTTAGAGAAACCTAAGTTGTCGTTTCTTAAAAGTTTGGGGCTGCGACGCTTATATGAAAAAGTTTCAGGTTGATAAGCTCGAACCCAAAGCGGATAAAATGCATCTTCATAGGAAACCCAAAACAGTTGGGTATACCTCCTAATTCAGATCCGAAAGCAATATGGATTGTTTCTAGAATCGGGTCCTTTCTCGAGGAAAAGTTTCTCTCGAAAGAATTGAGTGGGAGGATGGTGGAGACTTGATGAGGTTATTGAACCGTCTCTTCAACTAGTGTGTGATAGGGCACAGGGAGTTGTTCCTGTGGCACCTACACCAATTGAAGTGGAAGCTTATGATATTGATCATGAAACTTCGGATCAAGTCACTCCCAAACCTCGTAGGATGACAAGGATGCGTATTACTTCAGAGTGGTACGTAATCCTGTCTTGAAGGTCATGTTGCTAGACAACAATGAACCTACGAGCTATGGAGAAGCGATGGTGGGCCCGGATTCCGATAAATGGCTTGAGGCCATAAAATCCGAGAGAGGATCCATGTATGAAAACAAAGTGTAGACTTTGGCAGAACGGCTCGATGGTCGTAAGGCTAATGAGTACAGATGGATTTCAAAAGGAAGACGGACAATGATGGTAAATGTCACCATTAAGAAAGCTCGACTTGTCGTTAAGATGTTTTCCGACAAGTTCAAGGAGTTGACTACGATGAGATTTTCTCACTCGTAGCGATGCTAAGAGTCTGTTGGAATTATATTAGCGATTACTGCATTATTTATGAAATCTTGCAGATAGGATGTCAAAACATTGTTTCCTCGACGATTTTATTGAGGAAAGGTTGTATGTGATACAACCGGAAGGTTTTGTCAATCCCGAAAGATGCTAATAAGTATGCAAAGCTCCAGCAATCCTTCTAAGGACTGGAGTGAGCATCTCGGAGTTGGAATGTATGCTTTGATGATGATCAAAGATTTTGGGTTTGTACAAAGTTTATGAGAAACTTGTATTTCCAAAGAAGTGAGTGGGAGCACTATAGAATTTCTGATAAGTATATGTTGTTGACATATTGTTATGGATCAGAAATGACGTAGAATTTCTAGAAAGCATATAGGATTATTTGGAAAGTGTTTTTCAATAGAAAACCTGGATTAAGCTACTTGAACATTGAGCATCATGCTCTATAAGGATAGATCAAAATGCTTAATAATACTTTCAAATGAGCACATACCTTGACATGATCTTGAAGGTGTTCAAGATGGACCAGTCAAAGAAGGAGTTCTTGCCTGAGTTGTAAGGTACGAAGTTAAGACTTAAAGCTCGACCACGGCAGAATAGAGAGAAAGGACGAAGGTCATCCCCTATGCTTAAGACATAGGCTCTTCAGTATGCTATGCTGTGTACCGCACCTGAAGTGTGCCTTGCCATGAGTTAGTCAAGGGGTACAAGAGTGATCCAAGAATGGATCACAAACAGCGGTCAAAGTTATCCTTAGTAACTAGTGGACTAAGGAATTTTCTCGATTATGGAGGTGGTAAAAGAGTACGTCGTAAAGGGTTATGTCGATGCAAGCTTGACACCTATCCGGATAGCTCTGAGTAGAGATACCGGATACATATAATGGAGCAACAATTTAGAATAGCTCCAAGTAGAACAGTTATTTGGAATAGCTCCAAGTAGAGCGTGGTAGCTGCATCTAGGAGATGACATAGAGATTTGTAAAACACACACGGATCTGAAAGGTTCAGACCCGTTGACTATAACCTCTCTCACAAGCATAACATGATCAAACCTAGAACTCTTGGGTGTTAGTCACATGGGGATGTGACCTTGAGTGTTAATCACATATCGATGTGAACTGGATTATTGACTCTAGTGCAAGTGGGAGACTGTTGGAAATATGCCCTAGAGGCAATAATAAAAGTATTATTATATTTCCTTGTTCATGATAATTGTCTTTTATTCATGCTATAACTGTATTATCCGGAAATCGTAATACACGTGTGAATACATAGACAACACAATATGTCCCTAGTGAGCCTCTAGTTGACTAGCTCGTTGTGATCAACAGATAGTCATGGTTTCCTGGCTATGGACATTGGATGTCGTTGATAACGGGATCACATCATTAGGAGAATGATGTGATGGACAAGACCCAATCCTAAGCCTAGCACAAAGATCGTGTAGTTCGTTTGCTAGAGCTTTGCCAATGTCAAGTATCTCTTCCTTCGACCATGAGAGCGTGTAACTCCTGGATACCGTAGGAGTGCTTTGGGTGTATCAAACGTCGCAACGTAACTGGGTGACTATAAAGGTGCACTACAGGTATCTCCGAAAGTATCTATTGTTTTATGCGGATCGAGACTGGGATTTGTCACTCCGTGTAAACGGAGAGGTATCTCTGGGCCCACTCGGTAGGACATCATCATATGCGCAATGTGACCAAGGAGTTGATCACGGGATGATGTGTTACGGAACGAGTAAAGTGACTTGCCGGTAACGAGATTGAACAAGGTATTGGATACCGACGATCGAATCTCGGGCAAGCAACATACCGATAGACAAAGGGAATTGAATACGGGATTGATTAAGTCCTTGACATCGTGGTTCATCCGATGAGATCATCGTGGAACATGTGGGAGCCATCATGGGTATCCAGATCCCGCTGTTGGTTATTGACCGGAGAACGTCTCGGTCATGTCTACATGTCTCCCGAACCCGTAGGGTCTACACACTTAAGGTTCGATGACGCTAGGGTTATAAAGGAAGCTTGTATGTGGTTACCGAATGTTGTTCGGAGTCCCGGATGAGATCCCGGACGTCACGAGGAGTTCCGGAATGGTCCG
>NC_057804.1:125576288-125585418 GCF_018294505.1 Triticum aestivum
AAACCCTAAAGGGGGCGCAGCCCCCTTCTCCCCTATATAAATAGAGGCCTGGGGCTGCCCATAACACAAGAGAACTTCTCCTCTCGTTGGTGCAGCCCTGCCTCTCCTCCTCCTCCTCTCCCGTGGTGCTTGGCGAAGCCCTGCTGGATTGCCACGCTCCTCCATCACCACCACGCCGTTGTGCTGCTGCTGGATGGAGTCTTCCTCAACCTCTCCCTCTCTCCTTGCTGGATCAAGGCGTGGGAGACGTCACCGGGCTGTACGTGTGTTGAACGCGGAGGTGCCGTCCGTTCGGCACTTGATCATCGGTGATTTGAATCACGACGAGTACGACTCCATCAACCCCGTTCACTTGAACGCTTCCGCTTAGCGATCTACAAGGGTATGTAGATGCACTCTCCTTCCCCTCGTTGCTGGTTTCTCCATAGATAGATCTTGGTGACACGTAGGAAAATTTTGAATTTCTGCTACGTTCCCCAACAGGCCCCACCAGTTGTGCCCCCGGGACCCTTCCGGTGGTCCCGGTACAATACCGATGACCCCCGAAACTTTCCTAGTGGCCGAAACTGGACTTCCTATATACAAATCTTTACCTCCGGACCATTCCAGAACTCCTCGTGACGTTCGGGATCTCATTCGGGACTCCAAACAACTTTCGGGTTACTGCATGCTAATATCTCTACAACCCTAGCGTCACCAAACCTTAAGTGTGTAGACCCTACGGGTTCGGGAATCATGCAGACATGACCGAGACATCTCTCCGGCCAATAACCAACATCGGGATCTGGATACCCATGTTGGCTCCCACATGTTCCACGATGATCTCATCGAATGAACCACGATGTCGAGGATTCAAGTAATCCCGTATACAATTCCCTTTGTCTAATACCTCGTTCAATCTCGTTACTTGCCCGAGATTGGATCATTGGTATCCCAATACCTCGTTCAATATCGTTACCGGCAAGTCACTTTACTCGTACCATAATGCATGATCCCGTGACCAACTACTTGGTCACATTGAGCTCATTATGATGATGCATTACCGAGTGGGCCCAGAGATACCTCTCCGTCATACGGAGTGACAAATCCCAGTCTCGATCCGTGTCAACCCAACAGACACTTTCAGGGAACCTATAGTATACCTTTATAGCCACCCAGTTATGTTGTGACGTTTGGTACACCCAAAGCACTCCTACGGTATCCTGGAGTTACACGATCTCATGGTCTAAGGAAATGATACTTGACATTAGAAAAGCTCTAGCAAACGAACTACACGATCTTGTGCTATGCTTAGGATTGGGTCTTGTCCATCACATCATTCTCCTAATGATGTGATCCCGTTATCAATGACATCCAATGTCCATAGTCAGGAAACCATGACTATCTGTTGATCAACGAGCTAGTCAACTAGAGGCTCACTAGGGACATGTTGTGGTCTATGTATTCACACATGTATTACGATTTCCGGATAACACAATTATAGCATGAATAATAGACAATTATCATGAACAAAGAAAAAATAATAATAATCATTTTATTATTGCCTCTAGGGCATATTTCCAACAATTGTTAAATTTCAATATCATTTAGACCCCTAGGGCATCTCTAACACTTACTCACAAATTTCCTCCTGCATCCTTCCGTAGATTGAGAATGACCGATCCAATGCTATCCGGCTATCCAACGCTATCCGCATACATTTCAAACACTGTTTCAACAAACCGAATGAACTTCATGCAAACCGGATGACATTCATACAAACCGAACAAGTACATTTATATTTCAGACATATTTTAACTAAAAACAATACCGACTAAGATAAAACTAGTTTACAGCCGGCCGCGGCGGCTCTCCATTCCTATGACATGGCTACGTAAACTAGTTTATGTCCGGTCACGGTGGATCTCCATTGTCTTCCCCATGTACGACAGCCCGCTCATCAGACTGTCGTGAACCCTGGAGATACTTGCTTCAGTGAAAAGGGCAAGAGTAGCCTCCGCTTCCCATGTATCTTCCCTATGTCCGGGTGCGCTGCTCATCGGAGTGGCACCGGAGGGATATGCTTTAGCTAGAGGATAAGGGTGGCCTCCGCTTCCGTGAAGCATGAATCAGAGTTGGTTTTTGGGGCGAGGGATGATGGTGCCCCGTGAAGCAGGCAAGACACCGACTGTGCACGTCGGCCAGGCGGCGGTGACGGCCTTTGTGGGACCCAAGCGGCGTCGGTCTCCCATAACCTACTTTTCCTCATTGTCGGTGGCGGCCGAGGACGTGCTGGCCGCCCTCGCTAATCTCCATGAAGCCGTCTTCTTTCTCCGCCGGGAGGGCGCGGTTCCGTGCACATTTGACGGAGGATGGTGTGGGAGGAGCGGTACAGACACTACCTCGTCCACGACAGCCATAATGGCCGTGTCGCCGTGCACCACCGCGTGCTAGCCTGAAGCAACTCACCACTCCTCCGCGAGCTGGCTTGGAGCGGCGAGTTGCTCAACCATGCGCTGGCTTGGAGTAGCCACTTGCTCCTCCGCGTGCCAGCCTACTGCCTTGCCCATGGTTCTGACGACCTGGAGCGACGAGGGAGGTGGAGCAGTGAGTTGCCTGTCTCGTATTCGGCGGGCTCGACGGGCCACCTAGCCAGCTTTTATGCCGGAGAACCCATCTTTCTGCTCGCTTGATGCCATGAAGAGTGTGGACAATATGGTGCAAGAATGAAATGGGGAGCAAAGGTGTGGTGCGGTTCTTTCCCGGCGTCTGGCCTCTTTTAGATAGCAGGCGGACGTGAGAAGCCAACTGGCGTTAGGTTTAGTGTTGGCCGGCTCGTGAATGGATCTCGTCACACGCGTGGGTTTAATGGAGGTAGACATGCAGTATATAGCCGGTTGCATGCGGCAAGGAGACATGTTCAGCCAGACGTGCAGCGGGCGATGCTCTCTCGGCCGACGAGCTGTTTCAATGCCGGCAGTGAGAGGCCGTGTTCGCTCTAGGTCGGCATCAATGTGGAGCGGCCGCTCTAACAACGACATGAACGTGGACAGCTGATGTCGAGCGGGATAACACGCGGACGAGGGTGAAGGGTTTTGGGTGAGCCAGCTTAGTCAGACGCGGATGCCACCCCCTCCTCCCGTTCTCCAGTTTGCGGGAAAAAGCGCGTCCGAACCGGTCTATGAGCTGATGCAGGACCGCGCTGGATGGAAAAACACGTCTGGACCTTGTGGTCTAGATGGTTGCGGGTGGTTTGAGGGTCGGGCGTTGGAGGTGCACTTAGCTTTGATCCAATCGGTAAAAGCTGAGATGCCAGTTAAGCCGTCCATTGAATTTCTCATAATCAAACCTGTACATGTTAAAATTACCCAACAACACACATGGACCAGAAAATGGTAGCAGCCACCTGATTCAAGATAGAGAAGAAATCAACTCTGCCAATTTCATCGCAAGGCGCATAAACGGTGGTAAGCATGAAGGACATACATGTTGCTGGTGCTAGAACTGAACTTAGCAATGACGTGAAACTTATGCTTGCTGACAATTTGGCAGTCCACATCTCACTGATCCCAGGCGAGCAAAATACCCCCAGCAGTACCTTCATCGGGCATGAAGGTGAAAGAACGTAGCCGATCAGTAAGAAACTCACTCACGTTTTCTCTTTTTTGAAACGAGGCAAAAGACTTTCCATTTCATTAATTAAGGGAGAAGGTTTTAGATAGAAGCCGCAAGCGGCAGCCGAAGGAAAATTACTCTCGCGACATTAGAAATACTCAAGTGCTTGGCACCCGCCAAAGCCCAAAGCGACGCCTCGTGCTTGATCTTGTTGATGATGACCACCGATGGAACCGCCACGTTGCGGAAGAATCTAGCGTTTCTTTTGGACCAAACCTCCCAAGAGATGAGCATCATCAATGAGGCAAGGGCTTTGGGAGAGCCGAGACGAATCCGAAGGTTGTTGTTCCACCATTCTTTGACCGAAGCGCTCATCGTCCATGTAGTAGAGATGTGGTGCATTCCAAGCCATGGAAGAATGTCGTTTCAAATGCGCAATGTGAAGCGGCATTGGAAGAGTAGGTGAGCAGCGGACTCCTGTGCTTGCTTACAAAGAGGGCACAAGCCGCAGTTGGGCCATCCACGACGGATTAAGCAGTCTGATGTCCAGATTCTGTTTTGAAGAACGAGCCAAGCAAAAAATTTGCACCTCGGGGGAGCCCAGACCCTCCACACGGACTTGACAAGATCAGAGGATATGAGACCTTCAAATTGTGCCTTGTATGCCGATGAAGCAGAATAAATCCCATCCTTAGTGAACTTCCAAATAATCGAGTCTTCCACATCTTCCTCAAGGGCCACCATTGATAATTTTTCCAAAGGTCAGCAAACTGCTCGATATGCGCGAGGGTCAGACCATTGGTGCCATCAATATTAGTGATCCACAGGTTGTTGGTCATGGCTTGCTGCACCGATGAGTTCTTCTTGCGAGAAAGGTCAAAGAGGTACGGCGTGATGTCACGGGGTCGCAAGCCATTGAGCCACGACAAGTTCCAGAATTGCGCCGTTCGTCCGTTACCAACAAGGACCGTAGTGGCAGCCGCAAAGAAGTGGCGATCATCCTCCGTGCATGGCGTCCCCATGCCAATCTAGGGCTTGCTCTTGTCAGTCCATTCAAACCATAGCCATCGGAGCCGCAGAGCGTTGGCGAACTTATCCAAGTTAAGCACTCCAAGCCCACCCTTATCCTTGGGCTTACAGACGAGCTTCCAGTTAACCTTGCATTTTCCTCCAGACACCTTGTCTGAGCCCACCCAAAGATATGCACGGCGAATATTGTCAATTTTCTTGAGGACCTCCACCGGGATGTCGAGAGGCGTGAGATGGTAGATAACAATGTCAGTTAGGACGGCCTTAACAAGAACCACACGGCCATCAGAGGCCACATGTCTTCCCTGCCAGGGAGGGAGGTTGCCCGCAATTTTATCTTCAAGGTACTGGAAGTGGATTCGCTTGAGGCGCTTGACGGATAACGAAAGTCCAAGGTAGCACATCAGGAACGAGGTGCGCACCGCCGGAAAATCATGAAGAACATCGTCAAGGTTGATGTTGTCACATCGGATGGGAGCAACCAGACTTTTGGCACAATTTGTGACGAGGCCAGACACCTCTCTAAAAGAGGCCAGGGTAGCAGCAAGGAATTGGACGTCTTCCTTAATGGGCTTCACAAAGATGACGGCATCGTCGGCATAGAGTGAGGCCCGAACGGGTGAAGATCTACCACACAGAGGGTGCAGGTGCCCTTGGGCCGTGGCCTTGCAGAGGAGGTGGTGGAGCGGATCGATAGCCAGGACGAAGAGAAGAGGGGAAATCGGGGCCCCTGGCGAAGGCCACATCCATGCTTCAGCGAATCACCCAAAACTCCATTGATCAACACCCTTGAAGTGGCGGTAGAGAGCAAAGCTGAAACCCAGTCACGAAATCTGTCCGAAAAGCGGAGGTGTTTCAGCAGATCCATAAGGAAGTTCCAAGGTATAGAGTCAAACTCACTCACTTTAAGCATTGAAACTGATGACAATTTTTCTCCTGAAAACAGAGGATATCCGAATGACAGGAAGCAGTAGTTTGTCTAACAAGCGAGCACTTGTCCAAATCCCCCAACCCACGCACATTGCAGTTAAGGATCTTCATAAAAATTACACCCTCCGACCCAAAATAAGTGTCGCAGTTTTGAACTACGGTTAGTCTAAAACTACGAAACCTATTATGAATCAGAGGTAAAGTGATCTAAACGCTTTTATATTCGTTGCGGAGGGAGTAGTAATTAACATCTCCCCTACCGAAATGAACCACAACGGACCGAGGGGCTCAATGTTGTGCATGAGAATGTGGATGAATGCATGCCAAAGATAGTGCAAACTGAAGCCATGTATTAATTCATATTACAAAACAGTATAACAGAGCGAGTTACGACCATCCACAGCGATTTGACGTGGCCAACCATCGGATCGCACATACGAACGCACCGGATTGGTTGATCGTCCCACCACACCCGGGCCGCTGCTCCGGAGGATGAGCTGGGCGCTCTCTCATCAACTGGACCAATAAACTGTTAACTGGGCCTTCATACTAGCCCAGATTTATTTCTTCTTTGAGCTCGTCTTCGTTCCGATCCTTTCCTCCTAGGTCAGCGGCACGCACTCGGCCACCAGCGGCGGGTGCGCCAGGCCGCCGGCTCACCCTACTGCTCTGCGCGAGCGCCCGCACACCCACACACACAAAAACTCAGGCAAAACGCGAGCAATTGCAACAGGACGGCGGCGACATTAGAATCTGTGACTACAATGGTGCATGTGAGCGCTCGTTTACGAGCGAATGGATTGTTTTGCCCTCTTCCAACTTGGTTTCAATCTCCTACATGTCATGTCTTGTTGTTGATTCTTTACTGATTTGGGGATTATTTTTAGGGTTTGCTGTTGGTGCTGAATTGAATTGGGGAAGAAAAGCCGCTACCCCGTATGCCACTGATTCCAATCGAAAAGCTGCTAAATCTGACTGTTGTTTTCTACCCATGCTCCAAATTTTTCATTAGTCGTAAGATTTAGGACATGAGGTTATTTTGTACACACATATGATTCAGTTTCCGGTCAATTTGTTTGATGCTAGGAACCAAACTGCCTGTTTAGTTTAAGATGTGATATCCCTACTCTGAAATCACAGTTTGTGTACCTAGCTAATTTTAACTTAACTAATCTAAATGTTAGGAAGGACCGATGGTTTCTGCATATTAGAGATTTGTCGCTTGACTGATAATATGCCATAACGGGATTAGGAAACCCAAAGAAATTCTTCAGAGTTCTCTTCTGAAAATGAAGCAGCAGTAGCATTTGTGAAGATGAACGATGAGGTAAAATACAACTTCGGGCATCCGTGCATAAATCACAAGCCAAGTCTTGCACGGTAATAGACAACCCTCGGTTCCATTATTTTCCTTATGCTAACAATTGTTTTTCTACACATAATGATTTCAGCTGCTTGATGGAAGAAATTCGGGATTAGGAAACCCAAAGAAATTCTTCAGAGTTCTCTTCTGAAATGAAGCAGCAATAGCATTTGTGAAGATGAACAATGAGGTAAAATACAACTTCGGGCATCCGTGCATAAATCACAAGCCAAGTCTTGCACGGTAACAGACAACCCTCGGTTCCATTATTTTCCTTATGCTAACAATTGTTCTTCTACACATAATGATTTCAGCTGCTTGATGGAAGAAATTAACATACATTGATGCAAACAACGGACACTATGATCTACACAGCGAGTCATTTCTTCTTTCCCTAAGAAAAATATCATTTCTTCAATCTGGAATATGTGATGTTAAATTGAGCACTTGAAATGTGCCATGGATTTCATACATTTGCATGGCCACCAATGCGCAGTTTAAGTTCAATATTATGCCCACTACCATAGCGGGACACAGATCTATCTGTGTAGTTACACTTAGAATTGTAGATTCTCTATACTGGAGTTCAAATGTTAAATCCAGTATTTTATGTCATTAGTCTACTTCACGCCACAGCTCTTAATTTTTCACCCATAGTCGATCATTTAAATATTTTCCGTATCTATATTCTACTTTACGGGTTTGGAAAAGATTTGTAAAATCTCCACGCGGGTAGTTCAAAATTATATATTTTTACCCTGGTATTCAAAATTATATATTTCTACCCTGGTATTCAGAATATATAGCAGTCCATCTACAAATTGAGGCGCTCAATTCAAATCTTGATTGATAATTATACCTTCATTTCTTTAATAAATATTTATATTGTCGTTTTGATGAGCGGGCGCCGCAACGCGCGCCTTGATGTTCTAGTAGATGTGTAAAAAGTGGCCACACAGACTCATACCTATAACCAGAACAACACTCCAAGGGGAAGAACATACTTCAGGACAGAATCTATCAACAACTAAGAGAATGCATCGCTGATGACTGTAGCTAAACCTGAAAGGCTGGGAGGAAATAACAAAACATGCTAGACTAAGGCCCCGTTCGGATGTTGTCCTGCTCCTAGCTTCCTCGGCTCCGCGCTGGAGCCAGCCCGAACGCCACGGCTCCGAGAAGACTGCTTCGTGGAGTGAAGTCCCCTCGTAGTGCAAAAAAGAGAAGCTGGCCGAGCCCCGCTCTCAAAAATCAAAGGAGCTGGGGATTATTACACGATATGCCACCGCCAAGTGACCAGGGGCAGCGTACCGGTTCGCTCGACTTGTTCTTTCTCCTCGATACACGTTGCTATTCCATCGAAACCTGGCCTGCCTTTCCTTTGAACGGGCCTAAAGCAAGTTTATTGGGCTATCAGCCCAACTAACCAACTGGAAGTGGAAGCTGGCCTCCCGAACGGTTTCTCGTGAGCCAGGTTTTGTACGAGAAGTAGGATTTCGTAAGAGGAGCGGAAGCTGGCTATTTGGAGAAGTTGGACAACATCCGAACGGGGCCTAAATGCAGATAACATAGAACATTCAGTAGGCTCCAGTACTGAAGAACGAAGTGAGTTGCAGCTACTCATATCTGAACATAGCATCTCCGATATCCCGATTTTGACATCCCCTAACTAGGAAGCTACTTAAGGTCAAGATGATCGCAGACTAAAACTAGGAAGCTAATTAATGTTGCGTCTTCATTTTTCTTTTTTCCTTTTGATTTTGATTTTGAGGGTTCCCTTTTTCTAGTGCTGTTTTTTTTCTTTTTCTTGGAGCAAAACTTGCCTCTCCATTTCAAGATTTTTTTTTAGAACCGTCCATTTTAAGAGCTGGACTGGAATGTGCAAGTCTTCTTTGCGGGCCGTACTGGAGCCCAGCCCACTAAGAAATTTAGGTCCGTTCATACGTGTATAGGAAACCTAACAAAAAATGCTCAAAAAAAAGGACCCATCTATCCATCATCGAGCGCTAACCTCTTTTCATCCTCCGGCTTCCCGCGATGACGCCGCCGCCGCCACGGCTGCTCGCCGGCGGCGACCACAGTCCGCCCCCCACGTCAACCTCCTCCCCGGAGCACCCTCTCCTCTCCGCGCACCTCCTCCTCCCCGACCCATCCCCCTCCAATCTCTCCTCCCCGCACCTCCCCCACGCCCTAGCCTTCTCCTTCCTCACCCAC
>NC_057804.1:125585667-125590227 GCF_018294505.1 Triticum aestivum
CTTCCCCGCCTTCTACCACTCCTTCGCCTCGGCCCTCCTCTCGCTCCCCTTCCCCCTCCTCCTACCCCACCCGCGCGCCCGCCTCCTCCTCGCCGCCACCGAGCTCACCCGCGCGGCCGCGCCGGGCTTCGCGCCCTTACTCCTCTCCCTCCTCCGCCGCGTGCCCTTCCCCGGAGACGCCCGCCTCCTCGACCTCATCCGCGAGCATTCCTCCTTCCTCGTCGCCGAGGAGCCCCAGCTCATCGCCTCCGCGGTCTTCGCGTTCCTCCGCCTCCTCGCCAGGAACCGCCTCGCTCCGTTCCCCAGGAGCGCCGAGTGCAGCAACTGCGAGGAGTGCAAGAGCGCAAAGAACCTCGAAGAGTGCGGAGAGAAGCTGGTGTCCTTCTGCGTCTCGGTGCTGCGGGATAACTTCCAGGTGTGCACGCTGATCGGGAGGGACCTTGTGCGGTCGCTCCATGAACTGGTGCTCGTGCCGGAGTTCCAGGGACTTTGGAAAGACTTGATTTTGGGCCGAGGCGGTGACATTTGCCGGTTTGCCAGTCCAGGTTGGTGCACAGCCTTGCCTATCTCGCCGGAGATGGAGACGCAACTGCTGTTCTTGATGAACAATGTGAAGTGGGGAAGCCAGAAGAGGTACCAGCTGTGGTTCGCTAGGAAGCATTTGATGGTGCCCGGAGGGGAGGAGAGGATACCGGACATTGTCCGCTTCATATGCTGCGGGTACCACCCGACCAATGAGGTTATACAGTCCGGTGTCATTGCCCGCTGGGCGGTCATCGGTTGGTTGCTGACTAGTTGCAGCAAGGGATACATTGTAGCGAATGCGAAGTTGGCGCTGTTCTATGACTGGCTGTTTTTTGATGAAAGCAAGGGTAACGTCATGAACATTGAGCCCGCAATGCTTCTGATGTTGAACTCAATATCTCAGTATGTAGATATCGCAAACATGCTACTTGAGTTCTTATTTCTTCTGATTGAGAACTATGAGGTGCGGAGGAAGGAGGCCATCGAGCAGTCTGTGAGGTGCGCATTCACAATGCTGGTGAAGAAAGGAGTGCTCCCGTCATTGGAGTTGTTGACATGCTGCGAGAAGCTATCGCCACTGCTTAGGCAGAAGCTTGTGGCATTTTTATCTAGTAGCACTCCTGTGGCAGCTGTAGAAGCTTGCTTGAAACCGATTGATGATGTTTCTAAAGCAGCAGAGTTGATGAAGAAGAGAGTTTGCTTCATCAATAATTGAAGAAGAGAGCAGCAGATGATGTTTCTAAACCGATTGCTTGAAACCGATTGATGATGTCACAACCTTCTGTTTCCAGAATGAACTGCAGTCAGCACCAATCCACCAATAATTGCACCTTGTGAATGATCTGAGAAGGCACACAGAGAGGAACTACAGGACCACACCAATTTACAAGCAATTCAGGTGAAGGCATCCCTTAAGCAAGAAAAAGGAATTTGGAGTGTGGACTCATCATAAGCTTGCCCTTGGACCTACAAACCTGGTCCTCACCAATATCCACAGAATATGTCCAATCAAAGGCTACTCTGTGATTCAAACTGCATTAGAAGTCAATTCAATTCCGTCCAATTAATGCTGATAATGCCACAGTACATGCGGATCATGAGCAGGAAGCTTTGATTTAGCTTTGATTTTTAATTTCTGCTGGTTGAAAACTATGACAACTCAAGAGTTTCTCAACCTATAGTGTCTCTGATTGATATGCAGAACACTTGTGTTCATCTGAAGCATAGAATGAATTTAACTGAATGGTAGACCGCTTCTTGTTATTCATTACAATTTAGCTTCAAATGTAATGAATTGAAGTGCTGGCAGCAAAGTAACAATTCTCTGTGCAAACTCATCATCTGCTTGAAGCCTTGAACTGATGAACGAAGCCTCATTGAGCCGTTTTGACAATTCTGAGATAAATACACAATATATGGATTGAATGATGTGATCAGACTTAAGACCTGATGGCATGTGTAGAACAGACATCATGCACATCAAGCTTGTGATAGCGAGTGTTTTTGTTTTCAGGCATGCTAATACACTTTATGGGAGAAGTCACATACACCATAGGCAGTCTCTATGGGTGTATTTTTTTTTCTTCGAGAAAACGCAAAAGAGTTTGCGTTTCATTTCATTGAACAGGAAGAGAACAGCAGTACAGGTACAACCTCCCAGAAGGAGGGACACACGCACACACACCATCGTCCTCACCAGACAAGTAGGTGAGGAGGTGCTACCAACTACAGACCACAACAACGAAAGGTCTTGCCTTGTCCAGCCTCCAACCATGAATGGCAAGGTAGCTAGACACAGAGCCTCAAGGCCGCGTCACAGCCGTTGCCAGGCGCCTCCGAAGAAGACTGCATCTCCAGGGCTGACCGGGCCAACGTACCTTCCACCCATATGTGCCTAGGAGACGGCAGGTGGATGGCAGGACCCAGCCAAAACTAGCGAAGCCATCGTCTTGGACGTGCCGGCGCCGGCGTACATTGCGCCCCGGACGCCCACGCTCCATGCTACAACCCTCATCACAGCATCGCATTACCAGCAAACCTCGCCGGAAAGACCGGGGAGGCCACCATCTCCAGCTGACGCATAGGGGACTCCAAGTGCGACCCAAGCAGCGCTTTCAAGAAAGGAACGGCGCTGAGACGCCGCCGCTGCCTTGTCCAGGGAACTGGACCAAGGGTTTCCCCTGGTGCCCGAGGAGAGGGTCCAGTCCGGGCCATGACAGCGCCTCCATGGAGGTAACGGCACCCTCAGGTGTCGCCGTTGTCAGCGCAGGCCATCGCTGCGCAGGGATTTCGCCCGGCCCAAGACCAGAACCCCAAAACCGCCGAAGCAGAGCAAACAGGAGATGGGGAAGCAGATCGCCAGAGAGGACCACCAGCACAGAGAGGGAAACCACGTATTGTCACTGTCGATGTAGGGAAGCACCGGCCAGCGCAGTGCAGCAGCTGCCGGATGGCTGCCAGACAAGGCCAGCCATCGCACGGGACGCGTCGAGCAGGGCTAGTGGCGCCGTCGCGGAGACCAGCCACCTGCACCTTGCCGCCGCCGACCATGGCCGCCGCCGCACCGGCCCGCAGCCTCCGCCGCCCGGATCCGCCGGGGCACAGCCAAGCAGCCGCAGCCGCGCCCCCAAAGGGTCGCACCGCGCCGCCCGCGTGCTCGCCACGCCAGTCCAGAGGCCCGACCCTCTGGATCTGGGGCCGCCGTCGCGAAACCCTAGGTTCGGAGAAGCGCAGCTCCGTCAACCTCGTCGAGCCCCACGCTCGAGGGGGGAGGCCGCCTGGGAGCGAAGTCCCGCCGCCGCCGGATCAACCAGGGCTTTGCCCGGCGGGGAGCACCGGCGGCGGCATGGGGAGGGGGAGGAGGAGGGGAGGGAGCGCTCGAGGGCTGCGTCGCCTCCCGAGTCGCCCGTGGGGAGGGCGATGCGGGGGAGGGGAGGGCCATGGGTCCGAGTTATAGGACATCGTCTGATCTAAGTAGGCCAACCTCGTGTACTTGTAAACAGTTTGTAATTACCGGCTTTTGTTATTCAATAGTAAAATCCCTTTCATGGTATTTTGTGTCTTGTCCTTTTATTGAGGGCACTAGGTGCCACATACCAACTCGCTCTCTGATGTTAATGTTTATGGTGAGTAGACAAAGGTGCCAAATTCCTTTTCTGCTTTACGCTTTGAACTTTTATATCAAACACCCCCAGTCTGGAAAATATGCATTTTTGTATCCTTGTTTCTCTGTTTTTCTCCTAGCCATTGTGACACTTCCTAGTTCCTACTAATTCATTTTGATATGAAATATATTATGACATATAAATTCAGATATTTTAGTAAGGCTAGAAAAGATCATTTTTTTCCTAGGGAAAGATTCATGGGGTCCAGGTATTATATACTCCCTCCGTCCAGAAATACTTGTCGGAGAAATGGATGTACATAGATGTATTTTAGTTCTAGATACATCCATTTTTATCCATTTTGACGACAAGTAATTCCGAACGGAGGGAGTACAAAATTATTATATGGTTGGTATCCTCCTGATGGCATCCTTGGCAGGACTGTCATGTTGATGGTGGATGTGTTTTCTGCAGCCAGGCACTGGGGCACTGGGGCACTGAGCCAGAACAAAGAATGGTGTGCCACACAAGCCACAGCTCGAGTTGTTATCACCAAAAGACTGACTGAGAAAACCGATTTATTCCACGGAATCAACGGTTACTGGACAAATTCATGGATGCAATATATCAGGGCTTCTCGACCGTCAAAAGATGCTTATGGGCGATAACCCTTGGTGAAATGCACCCACAGAATCGCAGAACGGTTCATCAGCCAAGGTCATCCTCAAGGCCAAGAACATTCAGACAATATCTATGGACCGCATAGCGCAAACAAGAAAAAAAATTCAGCATTACAGGTTTTACATGGTACACAGAAAAGGGAACGAAATCATAGAGACAGCCATGTGGCAGAGCCAGGACAAAAAGGAGGTGGCAAGAGGATTGGAGCAACCAAATCACAGCCATCCATATCCAAAAGGCCAACCTCCAC